>NC_060149.1:769288342-769592442 GCF_021461385.2 Schistocerca piceifrons
CCAGACCGCTGTCATTTCTCGGTCCTGCATTGACCTCACATTACTAGCCAAAGCTAAGTCAAATTACGGCCTTAGCGGGAACTAACTTGACCGCTGCACTCACGTTCCAGTCACGAACCAAGAGGATGGTGAGAGGGAGAGGGGGAGAGAGAGAGAGAGAGAAAGAGAGAGAGAGAGAGAGAGAGGGAGGGGAGGGAGGGAGGGAGGGGGCTGCAGCCATGTCGTATAGGTCATCATGATCCCCCCCGCCCCAAGAAACATTTCGCTTTAAGCGCTATATTTTTACATACATCAGTTTCAAAAATTTTCAGCTAACTTTAGGAGAATCAAGCGGAACGAAAATGCCATTCAAATCACGAATTTTTCTGAAGTGCAATTTCTTGGGAGTTACTCTAAGTCGATATACTAGCCAGTGATGTAAATACATCACCATCGTTGTTATTATTATTATACACCTAGGTCTTTGTGGCACTATGGGACTTAACACCTGAGGTAATCAGTCCCCTAGAACTTAGAATTACTTAAACCTAACTAACCTACGGACATCACACACATCCATGCCCGAGGCAGGATTCCAACCTGCGACCGTAGTTCTAGTGGTCGCGCGGTTCCAGGCTGAAGCGCCTAGAACCGCTCGGACACACAGGCCGGCTTGGGCAGAATTACTGTCAGTAAACATTCGTATAAGCTCTAGTTTCTTGGATTCTATCGTTGTGTTCATTTCGCAAGGCTATATAGGAGGAAGTAATATATTGCCCGACTCTTCTCGGAACATACTCTTACGGAATTTGAATACTGAATCTCTCCGTGACGCACAACTCCTCATTGTAGTGTCTGCCACTCGACCATCTCCGTAACGCTCTCGTGCCGACTGAACGATCCCGTGTCGAAACAACGGTTGCTGTAAAAATATCGACATATCATTACTTTTACCAAATTGATCGATATTTATCAGTGATATCTCTTTCTCCGAAATATCTACATCGAAATGGCAATATCGAGTGCCGATATTTTTATTTTACATTATATTTCTTCCGGTATTTCCGGTAAATACTTGAAATTATTCTTTTGAAATTGTAGTAGAATATAATTTTGCTTTCACTTTGTGAAGGCGACTTACTACTTTTTGAGCTTTAATCAGGTCCAGTCTTTTTTCTCTCTGACTGTATGAAGCACGTATAGATGGCAAAAAGACGAAGTCCGATTGCACTGAGGGATGAAAGAGTGAATGGAATGACAACATTTCCGATATGAAGAACAGCACATCGGTTGCGCTAAAGACAAGTTTTAAAGTAACTTGCGTGTTATTTCTTCACATCAGCATTCTTCAGTAACAGTTGCTGGAAATGATAAGCGATAAACAAAGATCTAAATGACAAGATTGATCTTCGTGGTGGGTGGGTACGTGAGACGGTAAATGCTGACGTAACTGGCTCGTTTGCAGAAATGAAAACACAGAGAAGTCGACATGAAGTGTTCTGGACGAATCCAATATGTGACGAAACCGAACAACGGATCCATCAGACATCTTTTATTGTGTCACTTACATGCAGTTACCATTGTTAGCAAAGTGGTTATCGCCAAGCGTGAACGTGCATTGTTTTCCCCCCAATTTTTCCTCCAACGGAGGTACGCAGTGTGCTAGCTTGTTGATATACAGAATACCTAAAGATAAATCAGTACCTAAATATACAGCGGTTCTAGGCGCGTCAGTCTGGAACCGCGCGACCGCCACGGTCGCAGGTTCGAATCCTGCCTCGGGCATGGATGTGTGTGATGTTCTTAGGTTAGTTAGGTTTAAGTAGTTCTAAGTTCTAGGGGACTGATGACCTCATATGTTGAGTACCATAGTGCTCAGAGCCATTTGAACCATTTGAACCTAAATATACACCTCCAAAACCGGCAGTGTATTTACAATGTGCAGCCGACATTTTTATAGGCCGTGGTGTCGATATTTTTCCCGTTGCCATATCGATATTGACACTATTTTTTGATATATCGAGGGCATATTGTAACATTATTATAAATATCGATATATCGGATACACGATAATTTTAAAATTATCAACAGTCCTAGTCGAAATGCGCCGCTGTATGAGTTAAGCCGTTTGCGTGGCTGAATCGTGAGGTGCCTCTAGCAGCTAGGCTGTCCTAAGAGTTCCCAGTACTAGGATGTGTATTCGATTTCCCTTGGTTACACGCCTGTGTAGCCGAGGTCACTAATGCTGTACAGAGGCACGCAGCCGATACGAACACTGGAGGTGGAGGTGGAGAGATTTTCACCGCCAGGCCGGCAGGAGGAGGAAAGATGACAGCGACAAGTTCCTGATATGAAACAATGCGCCAATTCCATAGATTACATTCCAAACCTCTCAGCTGTGCGTCTGCAGAGAGGGTTTGTGACACTGTTGATGATCCTACCTCGAATGGGGACGTTAATTTCGGCTGCCACCTGCGTGCTATTCGAGAGGAGTAGACTATGTGCCGGCACAGCATTTCACCCTCTCGCTTCTCTCATTATTACACAGCACAAATGTGACACTGCCTGAATTTGTCGATACTACCCACCACTATTCGGAGCTGTAGAGTGTTCCAGCGCCGAAATGTAAGAGGTGTACAAGGCAGTAATTGGCTCTGGTGCGAATCGAGCGCTTCCTTTCGTGTTATACGATAAATGGTATGGTTCAAATGGCTCTGAGCACTATGGGACTCAACATCTGTGGTCATAAGTCCCCTAGAACTTAGAACTACTTAAACCTAACTAACCTAAGGACATCACACACATCCATGCCCGAGGCAGGATTCGAACCTGCGACCGTAGCGGTCACGCGGTTCCAGACTGAAGCGCCTTTAACCGCACGGCCACACCGGCCGGCTAGTAAATGGTATCATTAGTGTGTAAGCTGGGACCTGCAGAGTGGCATTCGGGCGCAGAGAATGGTCGTGTAAGACACAGACAGCAGCATCGTTTCGCGTAGAGCGCGGCGCGCTGAATAGCCTGTGTGTGCGGCCGCATTGGCAACCTTGTCACGCCACGAGCTGGCCGCACATGCCTCTGTGGTTGCCAGCCACCCGCCCACTCTTCTCGCGACTCCACTTCATAGCTCACCTGCCGCGCTTTTTACCTTCTGAAGCGCTTATAACAAATGGCATGCTGAAGCGCTTATAACAAATGGTCATTCGATCAATACAGAATGGGTCGCAAGCCCCTGTGGGTCCATCTGCAGGGGATTAACATCACTAGAAATCTATCCGATCATGATGATGATGATGATGATGATGATGATGATGATGTGGTCCCATACTCCGAGGAGCGTAGGGGACGATGCGGGAGACCCGCACCGCCGTACTAGGCAAGATCCTAGTGGAGGTGGTTTGCCATTGCCTTCCTCCGACCGTAATCCAATCATATTTTACATAAAATAACTAGCTGCAATGCAATACAGAAGAGTGTCGATTACCCGAAACAAATCGGACGGGAGGGGGGAGGGGGGGCGGAGCTCTATTTACTGATAACAGAAAATATACGAAAATATGAAAAAATTGTACCGTATTTGAAACGTATAAGCCAACCGTTAAAAAAATAAAATTACAGCCTTGTTTCTTGTTCATTTCAAGGCAGAACCGAATCGACAACGTTTTTACAGGCAAGTGATATATTATCAATTGGCGCCCTTACTTCTCCTCCCCCCCCCGCCCCCCACCCTCTTCCTCCTAACTCGGAAGGTATTTACCTTTCTTTTTTCTAATGCTAAGGTCATTGAAAATGTTACACTCTCAACATGATGAAATAAGGGATTAATTACCACAAACTTTATTACAGACACTTACACTACTGGCCATTAAAATTGCTGCACCACGAAGATCACGTGCTACAGACGGGAAGTTTAACCGACAGCAAGAAGATGCTGTCATATGCAAATGATTAGCTTTTCATAGCATTCACACAAGGTTGGCGCCGATGGCAACACCTACAACGTGTTGACATGAGGAAAGTTTCCAACCGATTTCTCATACACAAACAGCAGTTGACCGGCATTGCCTGGTGAAACGTAGGCCGGCCTGGGTGGCCCTGCAGTTCTAGGCGCTACAGTCTGGAACCGAGCGACAGCTACGGTCGCAGGTTCGAATCCTGCATCGGGCATGGATGTGTGTGATGTCCTTAGGTTAGTTAGGTTTAATTAGTTCTAACTTCTAGGCGACTGATGACCTCAGAAGTTAAGTTGCGTAGTGCTCAGAGCCATTTGAACCATTTGGTGAAACGTTGTTGTGATGACTCGTGTAAGGAGGAGAAATGTGTACCATCACGTTTCCGACTTTGATAAAGGTCGGACTGTAGCCTATCGCGATTGCGGTTTATCGTATCGCGACATTGTTGCTCGCGGTGGTCGAGATCCAATGACTGTTAGCAGAATATAGAATCGGTGGATTCAGGAGGGTAAAACGGGACGCCGTGCTGGATCCCAACGGCCTCGTATCACAAGCAGTCGAGATGGCAGGCATCTTATCCGCATGGCTGTAACGAATCGTGCAGCCAAGTCCCCAACAGATGGGGACATTTGCAAGACAACAACCATCTGCACGAACAGTTCGACGACGTTTGTAGCAGCATGGACCATCAGCTCGGAGACCATGGCTGCGGTTACCCTTGACGCTGCATCACAGACAGGAGCGCCTGCGATGGTATACTCAACGACGAACCTGGGTGCACGAATGACTAAACGTCATTTCTTCGGATCAAGGTTCTGTTTACAGCATTATGATTGTCGCATCCGTGTTTGGCGACATCGCGGTGAAAGCACATTGGAAGCGTGTATTCGTCATCGCCATACTGGCGTATCACCCGACGTGGTGGTATGGGATCCCATTGGTTACACGTCGCGGTCTCCTCATGTTCGCATTGACGGCACTTCGAACAGTGGACGTTACATTTCAGATGTGTTACGACCCGTGACTCTACTCTTCATTCTATCCCTGAGAAACCTTACATTTCAGCAGGATAATGCACGACGGCAAGTTGCAGGTCCTGTACGGCCCTTTCCGGAAACAGAAAATGTTCGACTGCTGCCCTGGCCAGCACATTCTCCAGATCTCTCACCAATTGGAAACGTCTGGTCAATGGGGGCCGAGCTACTGGCTCGTCACAATACGCCAGTCACTACTCTTGATGAACTGTGGTATCGTGTTGAAGCTGCATGGGCAGCTGTACCTGTACACGCCATCCAAGCTCTGTTTGAGCCAATGCCCAGGCGTATCAAGGCCGTTATTACGGCCAGAGGTGGTCGTTCTGAGTACAGATTTCTCAGGATCTATGCACCCAAATTGCGTGCAAATGTAATCGCATGTCAGTTCTAGTATAATATATTTGTCCAATGAATACCGGTTTATCATCTGCATTTCGTCTTGGTGTAGCAATTTTAATGGCTAGTAGTGTATTAAGCCGGCCTTTGTGGCCGAGCGGTTCTAGACACTTCAGTCCGGAACCGCGCGATTGCTACGGTCGCAGGTTCGAATTCTGCCTCGGGCATGGATGTGTGTGATGTCCTTAGGTTAGTTAGGTTTAAGTAGTTCTACGTTGTAGGGGACTGATGACCTCAGATGTTAAGTCCCACAGTGCTCAGAGACATTTGAACCATTTTTGAACGCTTATTACCTCAACTCGTTTTATCTCTTGCTACCCGCCGACATATACAGTCTTTAGACGGCCGAAATGACACAGAATGACACAGCAGGAGGTAATAAAATTCATCTAGCAGTTTAATCACTAACGCAGTCTCTTTTGTCGTTCATAGCTGCTACTTTTGACTCGGTACGAGACTCGCTGCGCAAGGCGCAGGAATATTACCCCACTTTACATGTCTTCTTTTAGAAATGTTCGTTATTACAATTCCGGAGGCCATGGCGTCAAGTGAACTACCTAAAAAATTAGTGGAAATGTCCATCAGTAGCTTCCATCCACTCACGACATTTTCTAAACGAATTCCAGAGTCTATGCACGAATTAAAAAGAATGTTTCTTTGATGAAAATTGGGGATCTTCTCTCTGGCTGGACATGTGGCGTTTCCCGATGCAATATGCCGACATAGGCTGCCATCCACCGGCGATCGCGTCTGGTGTTACTACCTCCGATTACATATCAATGACTTGATGACATTATGTCACTACAAACTGCAGAAATTTTGCATGGTCATTTGGCAATGAAGTTTATCCATTAAGATCATCTCCGTAATTTGTTGCAGATGCTTTCGCCCCATAGGACAGACTGAAGCTTAGGCTACATATTCGGAAACCCCTCCTATCAAGATGAAGAAAGTTCTGCCTTTGAAAGCGATATCCCTAACTAGCCAGACCTTGGATATTGACGTGTAGTCTACAGTACGTCGTTCATTTTGCTGTGTAAATGGCGAACTGCAGACAGCATATTGTCTCGGGTAGGAGAATACGTTCGCACGTATCTGCTGCGAGCTACTTTACAAATTGGCTCCAATAAAGATGAATATCGAGAAACATGACACGAACTTGCACGTAGGATGGCCGTAGTCGCTAGAGGAGGAGGGCTTCATACCGACGTGGCAGATTTTTTTCTTCTTTTTCCTGCCCTTATTTCCTTCATGGGGTCGGCAGGTTAATCTGGATTTGGCAGTGTTAGCGTTAGCGGTTGGCCCTTCCTGTCACCAACGCCCGCTCCCGCTCCTCCATCCACCCATATCCCCCCCACGGATGGAATTAGTGTACCCTATCTGTTTGCAACCAGTGTTACCTAATGGAATAGTGAGAGAGAGAGAGTTTGTTTTTCAAAATTTTGTATTATACAACAGTCGCTGATTAACAGCCATGTTAAAAACCTTAAGTTTACGAAGTGTTTGCGAATCGTGTAACTGATGCGGGACGTGGATACGAGCCAGATATTAACCTATTCGGATGTAAGAATCACTGACTAGGAAGAATGCTTGTCTTAATCGTGAAATAGTCTAAGCATATATGGAGAGTTGACCACCTTCATCGTCTAACAATTAGCGTTGCTGGCTACAAACGCAGGGGTCCTTCACACTGACCATGCTGGATTTTTCAGAGATGGGATGGTCTAGAACACGCCTGTTCACCGATCTGCTCGTGAGAGATGGTTCGCGCTCACGCATGAGCAGTGAGCAACGGCTGGCTCACGGTAGTAATGGGGTGGAGAAGGGAGGAGAGGGGAGGACGAATCAGAACACAGCCGCTCGGCACGAGTAAATGATGTCAACGAATCCATCTACAGCTGCTAATCACTTTACGGACATCAATCGCTTCAAGGTGGCTAATTAATGCCTTTCGTTGCAAATTTATTTCCTAAAACTGTTGCACTGATGAGAAATGATAATGGAATTAAGCTTACATGTATTTTATTTGACGAGGCAAAGAACATAGTGCAATTAAGTGCGAAACATGATTTTTGTTACAGTCTCATTCATGATAAATGTCGTTTTCGGCTCGTATCGATTGATCAATCGGGGCGCTGGGGAATCAGGGGGAGCGAGGTGGAGCAGGCCGGGGCACGACGCAGAGGTTGTGGTGTGTGTGACACGTTTTCAAGATCGAACCTGGCTTGTAGTGTGGGAACTGGACTCGGCCACATTCCCCGCATCGAGTCGTCCGCCCCTTATTTGGATCTGTAAATGATTTCATATAAGATTTGGTGAGAATTGCTTGTCATGGCCGGCCGCGGTGGTCTAGCGGTTCTAGGCGCTCAGTCCGGAACCGCGCGACTGCTACGGTCGCAGGTTCGAATCCTGCCTCGGGCATGGATGTGTGTGTTGTCCTTAGGTTAGTTAGGTTTAAGTAGTTCTAAGTTCTAGGGGACTGATGACCACAGATGTTAAGTCCCATAGTGCTCAGAGCCATTTGAACCATTTTTTGCTTGTCATGTTTTTGGTGCGCATATTATAATGATCCTTGCTTCCCAAGTATCGGCACCATGACTGGAAACTGTCGTCTTGCCAACCAAAAGGTCCCCTCTATTTAGTGCTGTTTAAGTAAACACGTGTTAATGTCTTTGGTTAAAGGTTTATCTGGCTTTTGTGATGTGATACAGTCCGAGTAAGCGAGGTGTATTAATTGGTACTATTGCTGTTCGGAGTGACGGATGGCATAAGCCAGTATGGTAAAATTTTAATATTTTTCCCGGTACACTGAGCTGTGTGGACGTTGTTATACACTCCTGGAAATGGAAAAAAGAACACATTGACACCGGTGTGTCAGACCCACCATACTTGCTCCGGACACTGCGAGAGGGCTGTACAAGCAATGATCACACGCACGGCACAGCGGACACACCAGGAACCGCGGTGTTGGCCGTCGAATGGCGCTAGCTGCGCAGCATTTGTGCACCGCCGCCGTCAGTGTCAGCCAGTTTGCCGTGGCATACGGAGCTCCATCGCAGTCTTTAACACTGGTAGCATGCCGCGACAGCGTGGACGTGAACCGTATGTGCAGTTGACGGACTTTGAGCGAGGGCGTATAGTGGGCATGCGGGAGGCCGGGTGGACGTACCGCCGAATTGCTCAACACGTGGGGCGTGAGGTCTCCACAGTACATCGATGGTGTCGCCAGTGGTCGGCGGAAGGTGCACGTGCCCGTCGACCTGGGACCGGACCGCAGCGACGCGACGCACGGATGCACGCCAAGACCGTAGGATCCTACGCAGTGCCGTAGGGGACCGCACCGCCACTTCCCAGCAAATTAGGGACACTGTTGCTCCTGGGGTATCGGCGAGGACCATTCGCAACCGTCTCCATGAAGCTGGGCTACGGTCCCGCACACCGTTAGGCCGTCTTCCGCTCACGCCCCAACATCGTGCAGCCCGCCTCCAGTGGTGTCGCGACAGGCGTGAATGGAGGGACGAATGGAGACGTGTCGTCTTCAGCGATGAGAGTCGCTTCTGCCTTGGTGCCAATGATGGTCGTATGCGTGTTTGGCGCCGTGCAGGTGAGCGCCACAATCAGGACTGCATACGACCGAGGCACACAGGGCCAACACCCGGCATCATGGTGTGGGGAGCGATCTCCTACACTGGCCGTACACCACTGGTGATCGTCGAGGGGACACTGAATAGTGCACGGTACATCCAAACCGTCATCGAACCCATCGTTCTACCATTCCTAGACCGGCAAGGGAACTTGCTGTTCCAACAGGACAATGCACGTCCGCATGTATCCCGTGCCACCCAACGTGCTCTAGAAGGTGTAAGTCAACTACCCTGGCCAGCAAGATCTCCGGATCTGTCCCCCATTGAGCATGTTTGGGACTGGATGAAGCGTCGTCTCACGCGGTCTGCACGTCCAGCACGAACGCTGGTCCAACTGAGGCGCCAGGTGGAAATGGCATGGCAAGCCGTTCCACAGGACTACATCCAGCATCTCTACGATCGTCTCCATGGGAGAATAGCAGCCTGCATTGCTGCGAAAGGTTGATATACACTGTACTAGTGCCGACATTGTGCATGCTCTGTTGCCTGTGTCTATGTGCCTGTGGGTCTGTCAGTGTGATCATGTGATGTATCTGACCCCAGGAATGTGTCAATAAAGCTTCCCCTTCCTGGGACAATGAATTCACGGTGTTCTTATTTCAATTTCCAGGAGTGTAGTTGGTTCAAAGCACAGGCTTAACACTGAATCTGTACGTTCTGTGTTATCTAATTGCATTACTTGTTCACTCGTAAACAGTGAAATATAGTCTTATTTGACTGTTTAAGTTTATCAGTATCCCGTTAAGGGGTAATTTAAATGAGCTCCCCAGTTTCAGTGAGCATACGTTAACCTACTAGTGTAGTTTAAATTTCTAAGCTGACTTGGTATTATGCTATTCGCCCTCGTGCTTTAAGGTTACGCCAGGGCCATTAATTATTGATTTAGCCTTGACTATTTTATTTCAATGTTCGTGAAATAGGCTATTATTTTATACATGGTAGTTATTTTACGTTTGAGGAATTAATGCTTGCCGTTCCCCCCCCCCCCCTTTCTCTGAAATTGTGTAGTAGCTCGGGCTCCAAGACCTTTTTTTTTAGTGTGTTATAGTGTACTGTGTGCGGCACCCTGTCCTGCTCGCCCGCTTGCTGTGGGTTCTGGGTCTAGCCGTCTCTGGTCTGGTTCCAGTGTGACCCCCCCCCCCCCTTTCTGCTACTTGAATTAGCCCGTGCCTATGTGACGTCACCTGTTTTGATAATCCGTCACGAAGGGGTGTATCAGTTTGTATTTTATTTTTAAAAAATTGTGATATCCATGATTGGTTAAACTTTATCTCATTATTGTAATCTCCTTTTGCGAGTTTTACTGTGTACAGAATTTAATTAACTTGCGAATCACTTAATGCCTGTTTAAAGATTAATGTTGTTGTTTGAATAGGGCGCTTGCCCGTGCTTGTAAGGATTCTTTGCTAACTTACCTTAAAACAAAAATTTTAAAGATAAAATTTTATTTCCTAAATAAAAGTTTAATAAAGGTGTTGTTGTTATAAACTGTGAATGTTGCTTATGTGGCCCGGCCCTCTCGCTCAACAGCAACTGCCTGATTAGGGTGGATTGACCATCATAACTTTAACACACAAACACTGCATGGCAATGAATACTATTTGCTTTGATTTTCACTGAAGCATCAGTGTCCTGTACCACTTTACGAGCACTGCCAGTTCAAAGATAAGCTTAGAAGAAGACTGTCAGTGAGCATGTGTGGATAGGTATCGTTCTCTTCACTGCAGAAAAAAATTTCTGGCGTATGTACAGGGTTATTACAAATGATTGAAGCGATTTCACAGCTCTACAATAACTTTATTATTTGAGATATTTTCACATTGCTTTGCACACACATACAAAAACTCAAAAAGTTTTTTTAGGCATTCACAAATGTTCGATATGTGCCCCTTTAGTGATTCGGGAGACATCAAGCCGATAATCAAGTTCCTCCCACACTCGGCGCAGCATGTCCCCATCAATGAGTTCGAAAGCATCGTTGATGCGAGCTCGCAGTTCTGGCACGTTTCTTGGTAGAGGAGGTCTAAACACTGAATCTTTCACATAACCCCACAGAAAGAGATCGCATGGGGTTAAGTCGGGAGAGCGTGGAGGCCATGACATGAATTGCTGATCATGATCTCCACCATGACCGATCCATCGGTTTTCCAATCTCCTGTTTAAGAAATGCCGAACATCATGATAAAAGTGCGGTGGAGCACCATCCTGTTGAAAGATGAAGTCGGCACTGTCGGTCTCCAGTTGTGGCATGAGCCAATTTTCCAGCATGTCCAGATACACGTGTCCTGTAACGTTTTTTTCGCAGAAGAAAAAGGGGCCGTAAACTTTAAACCGTGAGATTGCACAAAACACGTTAACTTTTGGTGAATTGCGAATTTGCTGCACGAATGCGTGAGGATTCTCTACCGCCCAGATTCGCACATTGTGTCTGTTCACTTCACCATTAAGAAAAAATGTTGCTTCATCACTGAAAACAAGTTTCGCACTGAACGCATCCTCTTCCAAAAGCTGTTGCAACTGTGCCGAAAATTCAAAGCGTTTGACTTTGTCATCGGGTGTCAGGGCTTGTAGCAATTGTAAACGGTAAGGATTCTGCTTTAGCCTTTCCCGTAAGATTTTCCAAACCGTTGGCTGTGGTACGTTTTGCTCCCTGCTTGCTTTATTCGTCGACTTCTGCGGGCTACGCGTGAAACTTGCCCGCACGCGTTCAACCGTTTCTTCGCTCACTGCAGGCCGACCCGTTGATTTCCCCTTACAGAGGCATCCAGAAGCTTTAAACTGCGCATACCATCGCCGAACGGAGTTAGCAGTTGGTGGATCTTTATTGAACTTCGTCCTGAAGTGTCGTTGCACTGTTATGACTGACTGATGTGAGTGCATTTCAAGCACGACATACGCTTTCTCGGCTCCTGTCGCCATTTTGTCTCACTGCGCTCTCGAGCGCTCTGGCGGCAGAAACCTGAAATGCGGCTTCAGCTGAACAAAACTTTATGAGTTTTTCTACGTATCTGTAGTGTGTCGTGACCATATGTCAATGAATGGAGCTAAAGTGAATTTATGAAATCGCTTCAATCATCTGTAATAGCCCTGTATAAAGGTCCAAATATCGACATAGGTGTAGCTGCAAACTTCTGAAGTTTTGGGAATTTATGTCTAAGAAAATTTTTATATGAATCTAAAAGACTTATTTGATATTAAAACTTAGGACTCACTTCCTTGTCACATTGCAGGTCTATAAGTTCGAACAGTAGCTAAGCATACTGTACTGACAAGTTACAAATTGATAATATTGTATCTGACCTTCGCTTTGAAGTTCCTAACCCGGTCATAATGCTGCTTTCTTCGATTTTAAAACAGGTACTCTCCACTTTAAGCACTGTGCCATTAAGAATATACGCTTGAGTTTCAATCCAAGGCGAACTTAACATATTGTAATTGCTCTTAAGACAGAGCGCCCGTGCTTGCCTGGCCGCCTCCTGAACAGGCCTGGTGTAGAAGGAAGTCCACTCAGCCCCGTGAGGTCAAACAGGAAGTGTCTCGAGTAAACCGGCAGCAAAATAAGCTGCGGAAGTGGCGTCAGTCTACAGGCATCCATCGGAAGGCACGACCGAAGGTTAAGGTTTAACGTCCCGTCGACGATGAGGTCATTAGTGACGAAGTACACGCTCGGATTGGGGAAGGATAGAGATGGAAATCGAATGCGTCCTTTTCGAAGGAACCATCCTATCATTTGCCTTAAGCGATTTAGGTAAACCACGGAAAATCTGAACCACCACTCTCCAGAATGGGAGTCCAGTGTCTTACCATTGCATCACATAGCTTGCCACGTGCCGGGTAGGAGCCCTACGACATTTAGCTATTTAGTTTGGGGCATTTAAGGAAGTTGTAAGTAAGCTGTTTAGGTTTTTATGTTGGTACCGCCACGAAGCGCTCTATATGAAAATCACTGACTGTCCTGTGTGTAAGTCTGTGGTCGGTTTGCATTGTTGGAGTATATGCTATTGTAGTGTTGGGCAGTTGGCTGTTAACAGCGCGTAGCGTTGCGCAGTTGGAGGTGAGCCGCCAGCAGTGGTGGATGTGGGAAGAGAAATGGCGGAGTTTTGAGAGCGGATGATCTGGACGTGTGTCCATCAGAGACAGTAAATTTGTAAGACTGGATGCCATGAACTGCTATATATATTATGACTTTTGAACGCTATTAAGGAAAATACATTGTTTGTTCTCTATCCTTTGCTAACTATGCCTATCAGTATTTAGTGCATTCAGTAGTTTGAATCTTTCATTTAGCTGGCAGTAGTGGCGCTCGCTGTATTGCAGTAGTTCGAGTAACGAAGATTTTTGTGAGGTAAGTGATTTGGGAAAGGTATAGGTTAATGTTAGTCAGGGCCATTCGTTTGTAGGGATTATTGAAAGTCAGATTGCGTTGCGCTAAAAATATTGTGTGTCAGTTTAGTGTTGATCAGAATAGGTAAAGAGCGAAATGTCTGAGTACGTTCAGTTCTGCTCAGCTGTTTGAAAATCAAATAATGTAAGAGGTTTATCAGCACAAATCATTCATAAATTTTTCTAAGGGGACGTTTCAAAGCGAAATAGTTGTGCTTCACAAAATGACAAGAAACTTAGCACAAATTGCGATCACAGATGATAATAAGTCAAGGCCCACGAAATGGCACTGAAATACTGCTTAAAATGAATCAAAAGGGTCATTGTCAAACACACCGGCATTTTCAAATATAATGTTATCTACAATAAAATAACAGCGCATAACACGGTATGAAACTAATTGGCGTCCTACAGAGTTCCAAAACATTCAGTTCAAAAGTATACGGACGGCACGTGATCCTAAATTGAATATTTTGAGATAAGAAATCAATGGTCAGAAGCCCATACACCAAACCCCTCCCACGTGAGGTCATCCCTGGAATCAATAAAGGCAGACTTTGCTCCCCTCATCCATTTCTACAAGGTGCAAAATTTTTTTGCGGACAACGGAGTAACAACAACGGCCCTACGGACAGAAAAGTGGCAGAACAGTGCTATCCCAGAACAATTTAAGGTGCCCTACATTTCGTCTAGGCCACCAGGTTTTAAAGACCACACCAAGATCTAGTCTATGCTCAACACAGTAAGGACAAACAGCAGAAGATATGCTGGCTCAATCTACACTATTGGCCATTAAAATTGCTACACCAAGAAGAAATGCAGATGATAAACCGGTATTCATTGGATAAATATATTATACTAGAACTGACATGTGATTACATTTTCACGCAATTTGGATTCATAGATCCTGGGAAATCAGTACCCAGAACAACCACCTCTGGCCGTAATAGCGGCCTTGACACGTCTGGGCATTGAGTCAACCAGAGCTTGGATGGCGTGTAGAGGTACAGCTGCCCATGCAGCTTCAACACGATACCACAGTTCATCAAGAGTAGTGACTGGCGTATTGTGACGAGCCAGCTGCTCGGCCACCATTGACCAGACGTTTTCAGTTGGTGAGAGATCTGGAGAATGTGCTGGCCAGGGCAGCAGTCGAACTTTTCTGTACCCAGAAAGGCCCGTACAGGATCGTCGTGCATTATCGTGCTGAAATATAGAGTTTCGCAGGGATCGAATGAGGGGTAGAGCCACGGGTCGTAACACATCTGAAATGTAACGTCCACTGTTCAAAGTGCCGTCAATGCGAACAAATGGTGACCGAGACGTGTAACCAATGGCACCCCATACCATCACGCCGGGTGATACGCCAGTATGGCGATGACGAATACACCCTTCCAATGTGCTTTCACCGCGATGTCGCCAAACACGGGTGCGACCATCATGATGCTGTAAACATAACCTAGATTCATCCGAAAAAATGACGTTTTGCCATTCGTGCACCCAGGTTCGTCGTTGAGTACACCATCGCAGGCGCTCCTGTCTGTGATGCAGCGTCAAGGGTAACCGCAGCCGTAGTCTCCGAGCTGATAGTCCATGCTGCTACAAACGTCGTCGAACTGTTCGTGGAGATGGTTGTTGTCTTACAAACGTCCCCATCTGTTGACTCAGGGATCGAGACGTGGCTGCACGATCCGTTACAGCCATGCGGAAAAGATGCCTGTCATCTCGACTGCTAATGATACGAGGCCGTTGGGATCTGGCACCGCGTTCCGTATTACCCTCCTGAAACCACCGATTCCATATTCTGCTAACAGTCATTGGATCTCGACCAACGCGAGCAGCAATGTCGGGATACGATAAACCGCAATCGCGATAAGCTACAATCCGACCTTTATCAAAGTCGGAAACGTGATGGTACGCATTTCTTCTCTTTACACGAGGCATCACAACAACGTTTCACCAGGCAACGCCGGTCAACTGCTGTTTGTGTATGAGAAATCGGTTGGAAACTTTCCTCATGTCAGCACGTTGTAGGTGTCGCCACCGTAGCCAACCATGTGTGAATGCTCTGAAAAGGCGCTGCAGTCTGGAACCGCGAGACCGCTACGGTCGAAGGTTCGAATCCTGCCTCGGGCATGGATGTTTGTGATGTCCTTAGGTTAGTTAGGTTTAACTAGTTCTAAGTTCTGGGGGACTAATGACCTCAGCAGTTGAGTCCCATAGTGCTCAGAGCCATTTGAACCATTTTTTTGCTCTGAAAAGCTAATAATTTGCATATCACAGTGTGGTGTCACCTCCAGACACCACACTTGCTAGGTGGTAGCCTTTAAATCGGCCGCGGTCCGTTAGTATACGTCGGACCCGCGTGTCGCCACTATCAGTGATTGCAGACCGAGCGCCGCCACACGGCAGGTCTAGAGAGACTTCCTAGCACTCGCCCCAGTTGTACAGCCGACTTTGCTAGCAATGGTTCACTGTCTACATGCGCTCTCGTTTGCAAAGACGACAGTTTAGCATAGCCTTCAGCTACTTCATTTCCTACGACCTAGCAAGGCGCCATATTCAGTTACTACAATGACTATCTTCAAGAATGTATTCTGAACAGATAATATTATGAATCATGTACCGTCAAGAGCGACGTTCATCATTAATGGATTAATGTTAAGTATCAAACTAATTTCGTCCGCTTTCTGAATCCTCGTTCCTTGTTATGTTCCAGACCTCACGTCAGTATAGTTCTTCCCTCCCACGCCAGCCTGCGGGAGCTAAAACGCGTGCATTTCGGCCTCCACTCGTAACACGGTGTTGGCTCTTCTGCTAACACAAAACACAGCATCTTCTTCCTGTCGGTTAAATTTCGCTTCTATAGCACGTCATCTTCGTGGTGTTGCAGTTTTAATGGCCAGTAGTGTACAAATGTTGATGAACAACATCATTGCCCCGCTGTGATTGTGGTGCAGAATGAGAAACTGTTCAGCATATCGTACGCGTGTACCCAAACGATCCATGCCTGATGATCTGGAGGAGCTCCTGATGGCAACAAAGACATCAGCTGACTATGTTCTAAGGAGAGACGGCCAATGGTCTCTTCAGTGCGAAATGCCGTAAGTAATGGAGTTAATCGACAAGGGGTACTGCATTAGTAGTGTGTGGATAAGTTGAGAATTTGAGTCTGGCGTGAGGCGTGCTAGGGTATTCCGTGTAGCTGGACTGACCACTGTGTCCGGATGGCCTATTGGTTAGAGTACGGCTTTAGCGGCCGAGCAGCGTGGACTTGCTGTGTGCTTTCGCCTGCAGGGCGGGCCCACTCGCCTTGTTTACTCTCCTCGGCCGACACTAACGTGACGCCGCAGCGCGACAAGATCACGGCGAATCAATACCGAAGATCAATATTGAGATTCACTTTTAGAAACGAATTTGCTAGGCCAGAAGCACTCGATGTTGAGCGCTTTTTAAAGGAAGAGGCCAAGATACCGGCTGACGACATCGTAACCATACAGTTTTCAATCGTAAGTAACGCGATCTGTCTGAAACTTACTAATGACGCTCCGTGCGACAGGGTTCTTCGAGACATGAAACACGGACTACGCTTCCGCCACGCAGCCGGAAATGTCGGAAACATCGAGGTTGCTCATTCCGGACTGGGACTGCGGACTATTTGGCCTACGGATGGTTTAGCTACTCTTCGAACTCCCGGCGGCTGAGGTCGTGGCGGCGCTCCGCCCCTATGGTACAGAACACGAACACTTGGCAGAAAAAGAGGACACAATTTCAGATGTATACAGTCCTCAACGGCGTGCGCCAGGGGTGCACTGAAATATTCAAGAAAGGTAGTATGAGTAATGCACTACATTACAGGCCCATATCAATGGTTCAAATGGTTCTGAGCACTATGGGACTCAACATCTTAGGTCATAAGTCCCCTAGAACTTAGAACTACTTAAACCTAACTAACCTAAGGACATCACACACACCCATGCCCGAGGCAGGATTCGAACCTGCGACCGTAGCAGTCCCGCGGTTCCGGACTGCAGCGCCAGAACCGCTAGACCACCGCGGCCGGCTGGCCCATATCGTTAACGTCGATATGTAGAAGGATTTTAGAACATTTATTGTGTTCTAACCTTATGAATTACCTCGAAGAAAAGTCTATTGACACACAGTCAACATGGGTTTAAAAAACATCGTTCCTGTGAAACACAACTCTTTACCAGGGAAATGGTGACGGCATTACTGGAGGACGGCTCGCGTGAGGTGGTGGACGACGCCTTGGACACAGGTGCAATCAACAATTCTCCTGGGCCCAATGAATTACCAGTCGAGTTTTACTGGACCTTCCGTGACATCAAGATGCCTCACTGGGTTACAATGTTCCCGGACTGCACCATACCACCTTTCTTCGTAGAAGGATTTCTCACACCAGTACACAAGCCAGCAGGCGAGCAATCGGTCAATAACTATCGCCCACTTACAATGTTGAACGCCGACTACAAAATTTTCATCAGGATTTTAAAAAAAAATGGTTCAAATGGCTCTGAGCACTATGGGCCTTAACATCTGAGGTCATCAGTCCCCTAGACTTAAAACTAATTAAACCTAACTAACCTAAGGACACCACGCAAATTCCATGCCCAAGACAGGATTTTAGCCTGCGACCGTAGCGGCAGCGCGGTTCCGGACTGAAGCGCCTAGAACCGCACGGTCAGAACGGCCGGATTAGGCTTTTAGCAGGACGCATTAAGAACACTTTGCCAATGATTGTCGCCCCGGAACAGACGTCACAGAGGGAAACGCCAACATACAAATGGCGACCGGCGACTGCAGGGACTTAATAGCGATCGCCTCGGCATGCCGCCAACGAGCGGCAATCGTCTCGACTCATTTCAATCGGGCCTTCGACAGAGGCACCACAACTTCCTGCTACAGGTGATGCACAGTATGGGATTCCCTCCCAGGCTCACCGTCACCCTGCGGCGCCATCTGGCAGTAACCAGCTCTCAGATCCAGGTCAATTGGCGGACGGTAGGTCTCTACGACAAGGTTGTCCCCTTCCTACCTACCTTTATGCAATCGCGCTCAAGCCACTTCTCGGGCGTCTCAGCCACAGGCTATTTGGCACCATCCTGCGGGACACCCTCTTCCACTACAGGGCGTACGCCGGCCGACGACCTGCTAGTGCTGGTTCGTTCCGCCGATGAAGTCCGCAGCGTACTAAAGTGGATCGAGCGATATGGACAGGCTGCGGGCCGTCTCCTGCACATCAATAAGTCGGCGGCGCTGAATACCGGGCACGGTCTCAGGCCGGGCGCTGTCGGCCCCCTCACGCCAGTTACTGAAATGAGATATTTGGGAGTCACGTTTACGAAGGATGTGTGCGAAACGGTCTCGGCAAACTATCGACGGTTACTACAGATTGTGTGTATGATGGTGCGCCAGAGCCTGCACCGGGACTTGAGCCTGCTCCAACGTGTTGAATACTTCTACGTGACATCAAAACTGAGTCACTTGGCACCGGTTATCCTCCTACCAGCGAAGACAGGTCGAATACTTCGGGCGCCCTTCAGTTATTTCCTATACAAAGGACGAATATTTAAAATACGTTATCAAACTCTCACCCTACCCTATGCAATAGAGGTCTGGGACTGGTTAATGTCTGAGCACGGACAGCTGCCCTTTATATGAACAGTATGTGGAAACGATGGACTAGTCAACACATCTCCCTCACGGGTTGTCTATCTTACTTCCTGATGCCCGTCCCTCACCGCCCCGCCGGTGTCGGTGGCGCACGTCACGTCACAAAATTTGGAAATTTTTGGTAAGGTCTTATGGCACCAAACTGCTGAGGTCATCGATCCCTGAGCTTACACACTACTTAATCTAACTTAAACTAACTTATGATAAGGACACCACACACACCCATGCCCGGGGGGAACTCGAACCTCCGACAGGGGCAGCTGCGCGAACTGTGACAAGACACCTCGGACCGCGCGGCTACCCCGCACGGCGTCACGTCAGAGCTCTCCCACGTATAGACATTCATTCCGGAATACAGGAATCGCCAAAGGCGAAACATTTGCACGACCCTTCAGTGGGCAGTTCCGCGTAACGTGGTAGAAACCAAGTACCCAACTGTCAATTGGCCACGAGTGTCGTAAACGATACACCACCACTTTCTGCCAACTACCGTGCGTCCGACGTGGTATCAAGCCACCAATATAAAATATTCGACGAGACACCGGCTCCACGCTATTGGATTAACGGACTCCCCACTTTTCCCCGACTGTTGCCTCCTGGACACTGATGTACATCGCTTCACGTGCGTGACGTCGTCCGGCGTTTGGTGACAGACACAAAAGATCTTTGCCTGTTACCCACGTTTCCACCTGACGTGATTGAGCTTCGATCCCTTCTGTGTTCCTATGATTGTTACTTCCCCCTCGCCAAATATCATGCGCTTGCATGGCTCAAGGGAATGACAATGGATTACATCTTCGGCGAAGGGGAGATTACTGGTGGCATCTCCAAAACGCTCACACCGCTCTTGCACTCACATCTAGTTACCGTACGCTCTGTGCAAATTATTTATGCGCCGTTTTCATAACCCCCCCCCCCCCTCCTGCTAGTTGGGGAGTGCCAGGCTCAGAGTAACGTACGGCACAGCATCTCATCGAAGACAGCATGACCTGAATTGCAGGCACTGACAAAGAACAGCATTTAGTTGATTCCAGTAACGCTGCATTCATTGAGGCATTGGCAATACAGTATAAATTTGCTGTAGATATTTTAGACGGTATCGAAGGACACAGAAAACGCTAAGGGGCAGTGGACTAGAAAACTCTAGATGCCCCATTTCTTGAAGAAAGATTCTGTTCGCTGAAGTAGCGCTAGGAATATACAAAGCTATTTTACTTTATACTTTCAATCACATTTTTACTGTAACGTTCTGTTTTATAACATTTGCATTTGTACACATTTACTAATTACAATCATGTAATTACATAAAATAAAGCAAAAACAACAAAAATACAAATTGTAGACTTGTGGAACCAATCCCTTGGAAGAATTTTTGGGAATAGTCAGGGACAACGCCTGAAGAGGGATGGTTTTTTTTATGGTTAAAGTGGCTGTACCAAGTAGGGGTAGATTAATTTTTTGGATTTTTGAAGATTAAACTTAATAAGATGAGAAGATAGGTCCACGATAAAAAAAGAATGTGGTCAGAGCATCTGCCTAGTAAATAGGAGACCCGGGTTCGAGTCTCGGTCTGGCACGAATTTTCAACTTTCCCCATTGAGTTCAATTAATGCCTGCTCTCTGCCGATGTCTGTACTTCCTTTGCGTCTTAACTTGGATCTATGTCTGATCTTCTGTGCTTTGTAAATACTGTAAATTTAACTAATAATTATGAAATTTTCTAAGTGTTAAGTATGTGTATATGTATTGTTAAAAAAGAATTTTTTCTTGTATGATGTGATATTAGATAAATAAATAAATAGTAAAAGGTCAGAAATTAATATTTAAGAAAGCACGAATACGAAATTCGCTTGAGGTAGGTGTTTGCAAATTGTTTGTGTTTCATAACAAACAACTGCCTGCCGCATCGACGTTGCTAGAGCTATCTTCAAAAGCCATACACAATCGTTAATCACTACGTGCAGTTCATTATCGGCTGTCAAAGACAGAATATTACTCGTTACAGGAACACGCAGACATACATTTAATGTATTGAGCCGTAGGATGTACTGCCCAGAAAGCCGAACGAATCCACAGAGAAAAATTTCGCAACCGGTTTCATTCTAATTAAAAGAAATTTATTGCCGTGGATGGATACTAGCGAGAAACTGAATCGTTCAGGCCAGAGACAGCCATCACGGGTTTTCGACAAAGTATTGTTCGCAGAGAAGAATTTGAGCTGATGGTATTTGATCGTCTGCGAGAAAATTCGCTAATAACCACCCCCAACTAGCAACCTTCACCCTTCACTGTGAATAGTTCCTATAAGGTTAAGATGTAACTTTTAATGTTTAACTTGCTTATGTCAGTAAAACTAAATATGGGTTTGTGACCATTAGTACCATATCTCAACATACAGTTCTCAATTCAGGTTCCTCATCAACAGTATAAATTTAATCCCAGAGGTTTGGACTGTCCTGTGCATTTAGGAGAGTAGGTACGTGATTATAAAGGCAATGATGAGACTTCCTGACGGACTTAATATCAACTGGCACCTTACCTTTGGAAGGAGAACGTCCCGGGTTCGAGTCCCAGTGTGGCATAGTTTTAATGGATCGCGACGTTTCACAACAGCGTACAGTCTGTTGCAGAATTAAACGCTCATTCCGAATAACCATGGTGATGTTATTAACAATCAAAACATCCGTTTGCCTTGCAAATATACGGGCAAGTGTTTAAATTCGCAGTATACGGTTCTACGGCCTCGAATCTGATCTAATCACGAAAGTTGTGACGCAAATCTATACAGACATGTTCCACTCACACGCAATGCAACATTCTTCCAGGTTTGGCCGCTCCGCACGCATTACGTCAGAACCTCAACGCACGTCGCGAGACTAAGAGGATGTACAGGCAATGTCGTACGTCCTGAATGCACGCACTAACTCCGTTCTCGATACTAGCTGAACTATCGAAAGCTCATCTAGATTCCCAAAGTGACTGAAGAGCACATTTTTCTGGATTTCATGAATTGGACACCACTAACAATGGATTCAGTTTCTTTCATTGTTGTTGTTGTTGTTGTTGTTGTGGTCTTCAGTCCTGAGACTGGTTTGATGCAGCTCTCCATGCTACTCTATCCTGTGCAAGCTTCTTCATCTCCCAGTACCTACTGCAACCTACATCCTTCTGAATCTGCTTAGTGTATTGATCTCTTGGTCTCCCTCTACGATTTTTACCCTCCACACTGCCCTCCAATGCTAAATTTGTGATCCCTTGATGCCTCAAAACATGTCCTACCAACCGATCCCTTCTTCTAGTCAAGTTGTGCCACAAACTTCTCTTCTCCCCAATCCTATTCAATACCTCCTCATTAGTTACGTGATCTACCCACCTTATCTTCAGCATTCTTCTGTAGCACCACATTTCGAAAGCTTCTATTCTCTTCTTGTCCAAACTGGTTATCGTCCATGTTTCACTTCCATACATGGCTACACTCCATACAAATACTTTAAGAAACGACTTCCGGACACTTAAATCTATACTCGATGTTAACAAATTTCTCTTCTTCAGAAACGATTTCCTTGCCATTGCCAGTCTACAATTTATATCCTCTCTACTTCGACCATCATCAGTTATTTTACTCCCTAAATAGCAAAACTCCTTTACTACTTTAAGTGTCTCATTTCCTAATCTAATCCCCTCAGCATCACCCGATTTAATTTGACTACATTCCATTATCCTCGTTTTGCTTTTGTTGATGTTCATCTTATATCCTCCTTTCAAGACACTGTCCATTCCGTTCAACTGCTCTTCCAAGTCCTTTGCTGTCTCTGACAGAATTACAATGTCATCGGCGAACCTCAAAGTTTTTACTTCTTCTCCATGAATTTTAATACCTACTCCTAATTTTTCCTTTGTTTCCTTTACTGCTTGCTCAATATACAGATTGAATAACATCGGGGAGAGGCTACAACCCTGTCTCACTCCTTTCCCAACCACTGCTTCCCTTTCATGCCCCTCGACTCTTATAACTGCCATCTGGTTTCTGTACAAATTGTAAATAGCCTTTCGCTCCCTGTATTTTACCCCTGCCACCTTCAGAATTTGAAAGAGAGTATTCCAGTTAACGTTGTCAAAAGCTTTCTCTAAGTCTACAAATGCTAGAAACGTAGGTTTGCCTTTTCTTAATCTTTCTTCTAAGATAAGTCGTAAGGTAAGTATTGCCTCACGTGTTCCAACATTTCTACGGAATCCAAACTGATCTTCCCCGAGGTCCGCTTCTACCAGTTTTTCCATTCGTCTGTAAAGAATTCGCGTTAGTATTTTGCAGCTGTGACTTATTAAACTGATAGTTCGGTAATTTTCACATCTGTCAACACCTGCTTTCTTTGGGATTGGAATTATTATATTCTTCTTGAAGTCTGTGGGTATTTCGCCTGTCTCATACATCTTGCTCACCAGATGGTAGAGTTTTGTCATGACTGGCTCTCCCAAGGCCATCAGTAGTTCTGATGGAATGTTGTCTACTCCCGGGGCCTTGTTTCGACTCAGGTCTTTCAGTGCTCTGTCAAACTCTTCACGCAGTATCTTATCTCCCATTTCATCTTCATCTACATCCTCTTCCATTTCCATAATATTGTCCTCAAGGACATCGCCCTTGTATAAACCCTCTATATACTCCTTCCACCTTTCTGCCTTCCCTTCTTTGCTAAGAACTGGGTTGCCATCTGAGCTCTCGATATTCATACAAGTGGTTCTCTTCTCTCCAAAGGTCTCTTTAATTTTCCTGTAGGCAGTATCTATCTTACCCCTAGTGAGATAAGCTTCTACATCCTTACATTTGTCCTCTAGCCATCCCTGCTTAGCCATTTTGCACTTCCTGTCGATCTCATTTTTGAGACGTTTGTATTCCTTTTTGCCTGCTTCATTTACTGCATTTTTATATTTTCTCCTTTCATCAATTAAATTCAATATTTCTTCTGTTACCCAAGGATTTCTATTAGCCCTCGTCTTTTTACCTACTTGATCGTCTGCTGCCTTCACTACTTCATCCCTCAGAGCTACCCATTCTTCTTCTACTGTATTTCTTTCCCCCATTCCTGTCAATTGTTCCCTTATGCTCTCCCTGAAACTCTGTACAACCTCTGGTTCTTTCAGTTTATCCAGGTCCCATCTCCTTAAATTCCCGCAGTTTCTTCAGTTTCAATCTGCAGTTCATAACCAATAGATTGTGGTCAGAATCCACATCTGCCCCTGGAAATGTCTTACAATTTAAAACCTGGTTCCTAAATCTCTGTCTTACCATTATGTAATCTATCTGATACCTTTTAGTATCTCCAGGATTCTTCCAGGTATACAACCTTCTTTCATGATTCTTGAACCAAGTGTTAGCTATGATTAAGTTATGCTCTGAGCAAAATTCTACAAGGCGGCTTCCTCTTTCATTTCTTCCCCCCAATTCATATTCACCTAATATGTTTCCTTCTCTCCCTTTTCCTACTGACGAATTCCAGTCACCCATGACTATTAAATTTTCGTCTCCCTTCACTACCTGAATAATTTCTTTTATCTCTTCATACATTTCATCAATTTCTTCATCATCTGCAGAGCTAGTTGGCATATAAACTTGTACTACTGTAGTAGGCATGGGCTTTGTGTCTATCATGGCCACAATAATGCGTTCACTATGCTGTTTGTGGTAGGTAACCCGCACTCCTATTTATTTATTTATTATTAAACCTACTCCTGCATTACCCCTATTTGATTTTGTATTTATAACCCTGTAATCACCTGACCAAAAGTCTTGTTCCTCCTGCCACCGAACTTCACTAATTCCCACTATATCTAACTTTAACCTATCCATTTCCCTTTTTAAATTTTCTAACCTACCTGCCCGATTAAGGGATCTGACATTCCACGCTCCGATCCGTAGAATGCCAGTTTTCTTTAAGTGTAGTAAATGGGCTCTTCTTCACTTCCAATATTTGTAGACTTTGTTACATACTACACTCGCGACCCTAAGTTGAAGATTCTTCTACATCCAGGAAAAAGCCTCGTGCTGATGGACTAATGTGCGGCAAACGAGAGAGGTGGCGCAGTGGTTAGCACAAAGGGTTCGTATTCGGGAGGACGAAGGTCCAAATCTGCGTCCAGCTATTCAGATTTAGGTTTTTCGTGATTTCTCTAATTCGCTTGAGTCAAATACTGGGGTGGTTCCTTTCAAAGGGCACAGCCGACTTCTTTCCTCATCCTTCACTAATCCGAACTTGTGCTGCATCTCTAACGACCCAGGTGTCGATGGCACGTTAAACGCTAATCTTCCTTCCTTCTTTCTTTAATGTGTGACAGAAGAAAACGGTACATAAAAGCAGTACACTGTGTACCGTATGAGAGTGTTTAGTGTGGTTGCAACAATCCGTATGGCACAATTCTCCAGCAAAATGAATTGCACTGCGTGCTGTGTGCAGTTACACACTGCCTGCAAATGGCAGGACAGCAGGATAACAAAGTGAACCCATTCTGATGACATCATGCGCGAATTAATAGCTGACAGGTCACTGTTAGCGCGAGCTCGGTCGGCTAATGAATGTCTCCCTTTGCGTCATTTCACTTCCACTGAAAATATTCCAGTACGGATTAAACATTCAACACCTGTACAGTCTAAAGTCGAGCGCTTACTGATACGTAAATGTACCGTTATGGGGGTGTTAGTGTTTCCACCTTGAGGCAGCACCAGGTAAGGGACACATGTCAGTAGATGTATTTCCTAGAGATACCGTGACGCTTTCATCATCGATTCGTTTTCCACAAGTTGGATGATAATATACGCCTACAAAGGGTAAGCCTGGAGGGCGAGCATCTGCAACATGAGGGAATGACGTGACTTGTGTGGCCAGCTCACTTCTACATCTACATCTACACTCCGCAAGCCACCCAACGGTGTGTGGCGGAGGGCACTTTACGTACCACTGTCATTACTTCCCTTTCCTGTTCCAGTCGCGTATAGTTCGCGGGAAGAACGACTGCCGGAAAGCCTCCGTGCGAGTTGGAATCTCTCTAATTTTACATTCGTGAACTCCTCGGGAGGTATAAGTAGGGGGAAACAATATATTCGATACCTCAGCTAGAAACGCACCCTCTCGAAACCTGGCCAGCAAGCTACACCGCGATGCAGAGCGCCTCTCTTGCAGAGTCTGCCACTTGAGTTTGCTAAACATCTCCGTAACGCTGTCACGGTTACCAAATAACCCTGTGACGAAACGCCCCGCTCTTCTTTCGATCTTCTCTATCTCCTCCGTCAAGCCGACCTGGTACGGATCCCACAGTGATGAGCAATACTCAAGTATAGGTCGAACGAGTGTTTTGTAAGGCTCCTCCTTTGTTGAAGGACTACATTTTCTAAGGACTCTCCCAATGAATCTCAACCTGGCACCCACCTTACCAACAATTAATTTTATATGATCATTCCACTTCAAATCGTTCCGTACGCATACTCCCAGATATTTTACAGAAGTAACTGCTACCAGTGTTTGTTCCGCTATCATATAATCATACAATAAAGGATCCTTCTTTGTATGTATTCGCAATACATTACATTTGTCTATGTTAAGGGTCAGTTGCCACTCCCTGCACCAAGTGCCTATCCGCTGCAGATCTTCCTGCATTTCGCTGCAATTTTCTTCCCGGGCAATTCTTTTTCCAGGGCGTAAATCCGATTCAGCATGCGTGGGACGAACTAGTTCGAATGACTGCAGCTCCTAAGGTAGATCAGGAACGGAGATTGTGGTTTACCGCCCCGCCAACGATGAGTTCCTTAAAGACAGTGTACAAGCTCGGATTCAACTTAATCGATTCAGGAAAACTACATGAAACTTCAGCCTAAGATAAGGACGAGATTTGAATCCTCTCTTCCCGCCCGAGTGCGAGTACAGAGTCACAACCACTGCGCAACGTCGCTAAGTAATTGCAGCTCTAATGCAGACAACTGCTGACTCCAGAATGCGCTTGTCCAGTAATGGGATGCGTTACCTCAAACCATGCTCCACGACCTAATCCATAGTAGAAGTTTTGTGTTGCCATGTGATGCCATGACATCTTTCTTTATGCCACCCGGGTAGGGACATCAAACACGGCAAGAGCGAGTACGGCTCATGACCAGTTTTCAAAAGGTACGCCTCGTATCAGTATCGCTACCACTTGTCAGTGTTGCCTTTTAGTGAACAAATTATCGCAGTCACAAATTTGATTATTCCAAGCATACTGCCACGGGATGGTAGGGCGGCAACTATTCAGAACTGAAGAAACTGAATACTTAATTTTTATTTTTTTATTTGTTTTATTGTTTCAGTCAGCAGCTACGGAAGCATAGCTTAAGATAAATGAGGGAACTTGTTACCTACTGTACACTTTGCTGTGCTTTTTGGCACCATATGGTATGAATAATTACGGTTAATAACACGGTGTATGGTTTGAAAATGGATGACTCAACCCGAAGTCGGTAACCACAACAGATGAATTTCATATCAATGCAACTGGGACGGACTAAATAAAAAATAAATTATCCAATTTCCACAGTCACTAATGTTTGTTTGTGGAAGTTCCGTAAGTTACGGACAGGAGTCTACTACACAATACGCAGATGCGGCTCACATCACTACCACGCCGAATTTATGTGGTTGCAGAGAACAGACAATCTCGTGACTGACTGGAGCAGGAACGAGTTCGCTGATAACAGTATGCAGTTATCAGCCAACTCGTTTCTGGTCTTTTATACATTGAGAACACGTTCATCTTGATAAGGATAAGAAGCATTAACAAACGAATAGTTGGCATAGAGTACAATGAAATGAAGTGGAAGTGATCATGGCACATGAGTTGCGATTCGTGAATGCAAATATCAAAGGTAATTACTCTCAATGAAAAAAATCCATGGATTGCGATATCACCAAATGTGAAGCACTTACAGAAAGCATCAGGTTCTTATAATATTTGGTATCGAAAGCTGACCATGTTACGAAATCCACAGCAGTGGTCTATTGCGACGAGTCAAACTGTGTTTACAGCGGTAGAAAGGAAATCTGTGAATGAAACTTAAGCTGAAATGATTATCATGAGAGGGATGGGCGACAATTACTTTTACTTTGGCACATCTACAGGCTACCAGTTCATTTTCAGAAATAGCTTGAAACTGTAGAGTAACCACCGTTGACTGGTACGTATATTTCAATATCATGTCATACGAGACGAAGAAATTACAATAATACTGCAACACAAACTTATGTCGTCCATGTTGCCCTGTTTTAAGGAACTGCGACTAACGTAGGTAATTGTTTTATTTCAACTTCAGTTTATGTTAATGGTTCGTGTTCTGTGAGACAAATTAAGTTAAAAATGTATATTTATGACGAACCGCTGGCTTCTGTGCACTGAAACAAATTGTAACTCCATAACCATTAAAATTTATAATCATAGTGCCATATTACGCTAACAAGTGGCCGTTACACGTTTGTAGCAAGATGAAACCACAACAAACAACTGGCAGCATCTAGCTAGAAAAATGTAATATAATATCAATGCTCCACCTGAATATGAGATTGTAAACTCTCGAAACGCGTCGTGGGATGAGATAATTGTTTTATTTGAAATTTTATTATCCTGCGACAGATTGCGAAAAGCCACAATTTCTTAAATGGTGGGCAGGACAAAATTTCTACCGCAAATGGTCTAAAGTATTCTTTGGAAGGTATGCAGAACAAATACTTCAGTAAGGAATCCAGGTATGGAACAAATAAAAAAAAAAAAAGAGGCCATCACGACTGTGCAATCGCGGGTAAAGCACAGCAACTGCACTCTCTGCACGAAAGACTGTCTTTCAGATACTTGTACGACACGCATTGGAATATAGTTGTAGTGTGCGGATTCGGCATTGGCTTAGAATAATAGGCTTGTCTGAGAAGCTACATTGTATAGTAAATACGTAGAACGATCAGAAGTGACAGCCATTAAAATTTCACGATACTCTACAGAGAAAACATCACCGATAGGTTTCCACCGATAAATCAAAGAAAATACACTTCCTCCAAGATATACTGCTTCATTAGTAATAGTGAAGATACGATTAGACTCAAAACAGGGAAACTGATAGACGATGTAGAAATAATTCAAAAGCCTAGATCGCTTAAATACTGTCTACTGGATCCCGAGCGTTGTTAGTCGAGCAGCGGTCATGTACGAAATAGTTTTATCTTGTGACTTCGGTTTAACATATATTATGGAAAACAATGACCATGAGAGCAGTTGTTTTTTATTTTTGTTACAATGATTTTACATCAGCTGGTCTGCCTCATGTATCGTTATATCCAAATGGTTTATAAATGTTAATCTACGTTCAGATCTGATGATGGCACCTTTAGTGTGTTGAAACCGGTTATCCAATATACAGCATTTAAGCGCTCTTAGCTTTTGAATTATTTCTACAACAGAGAGATCGCCCCACTATACACTATGTGTTCGCTGCAAAATGATTGAAGATGGATTGACGTTTAACGTCACGTCGACGAAGACCTAAGTTGGAATGAACACACAAAATTAACTGTACGAATACCTGATACGAGGCTGAGATTCATTGGAAAAATTTTGAAGAAATTAATTCATCCGCGAAAGACCTGAATTACAAACTACACTACTGGTCATTAAAATTGCTACACCACGAAAATGACGTGCTACAGACGCGAAATTTAAGCAACAGCAAGATGATGCTGCGATTTGCAAATGATTAGCTTTTCAGAGCATTCACACACGGTTAGCGCCGGTGGCGACACCTACAATGTGCTGACATGAGGAAAGTTTCCAATCGATTTCTCATACACAAACAGCACTTGACCGGCGTTGCCTGGTGAAACGTTGTTGTGATGCCTCGTGTAAGGAGGAGAAATGCGTACCATCGCGTTTCCGACTTTGGTAAAGGTCGGATTGTAGCCTATCGCGATTGCGGTTTATCGTATCGCGACATTGCTGCTCGCGTTGGTCGAGATCCAATGACTGTTAGCAGAATATGGAATCGGTGGGTTCAGGAGGGTAATACGGAACGCCGTGCTGGGTCCCAACGGCCTCGTATCACCAGCAGTCGAGATGACAGGCATCTTATCTGCATGGCTGTAATGGATCGTGCAGCCATGTCTCGATCCCTGAGTCAACAGATGGGGACGTTTGCAAGACACAACCATCTGCACGAACAGTTCGACAACGTTTGCAGCAGCATGGACTATCAGCTCTGAGACCATGGCTGCGGTTACCCTCGACGCTGCATCACGGACAGGAGCGCCCGCGATGGTGTACTCAGCGACGAACCTGGGTGCACGAATGGCAAAACGTCATTTTTTTGGATGATCCAGGTTCTGTTTACAGCATCATGATGGTCGCCCTCGTGTTTATTGACACAGCGGTAAACGCACATTGGAAAAGTGTATTCTTCATCGCCATACTGGCGTATCACCCGGCGTGATGGTATGGGGTGCCATTAGTTACACGTCTCGGTCACCTCTTGTTCGCATTGACGGCACTTTGAACAGTGGACGTTACATTTCAGATGTGTTACGACACGTGGCTCTACCCTTCATTCGATCCCTGCGAAACCCTACATTTCAGCAGGATAATGCACGACCGCATGTTGCAGGTCCTGTACGGGCTTTTCTGGATACAGAAAATGTTCGACTGCTGCCCTGACCAGCACATTCTCCAGATCTCTCACCAATTGAAAACGTCTGGTCAATGGTGGCCGTGCAACTGGCTCGTCACAATACGCCAGTCACTACTCTTGGTGAACTGTGGTATCGTGTTGAAGCTGCATGGGCAGCTGTACCTGTACATGCAATCAAAGCTCTGTTTGACTCAATGCCCAGGCGTATCAAGGCCGTTATTACGGTCAGACGTGGTTGTTCTGGGTACTGATTTTTCAGGATCTATGCACCCAAACTGCGTGAAATGTAATCACATGTCAGTTCTAGTATAATATATTTGTCCAATGAATACCCGTTTGTCATCTGCATTTCCACTTGGTGTAGCAATTTTAATGGCCAGTAGTGTACCTTTCGACCGGTTCTTGAGTATGGTTCATCAGTATGGGTCCCTTACAGAAGAGATGAGGAAGATCTGACGAAGAGCGACACGTTTAGTAACAGAATCGTTTAGTAGGCAGTCGGTACAAGAGGACTACTGCTGAAATTTCGAGAGCGCACGTTCGAAGAAGAGTCGGGCAACACATTACTTCTTCGCACATATAACGCGCGAAATGACCAGATGTGCCCTCCACAGCACACCGTATGGTGGCTTGCAGAGTGCAGTCGTAGAAGTCAATAGAGACGAAACACAAGCTGGGATAGGCAAGGTTTCGCAAGGAAATCTGCAGTGTCCTTTTCTCACTAACCACCCTCTGATTGGCGTAATTAGCAAAAGTATGGAAAACCTAAATCTGGATATTCAGGCCAGAGAAGGATTTGAACCCCACTCCTCCCGAATACGAGTCCAGTGTGATAACCAATAGGCCACTATACTTGTTATAATACTCATCGCAGACACATAGTAGCTGCTACGCACTGACATGACCAGAATACTAAAAGAAACTTTATCCTTCTATGATGAACAGAGTCTTTTGCAAAGCTATTTACACTGATATTTACACTACAAATGTAGATGCAGATATTCGTAAGTATGAAAATGCACAGTTCTGTTCCTATTTTTTGTTGGCACCCAGCAAAAACGTAACAGGTTGGTTACCGGCAGATAAGGTGAGGCTACTGAATCCCAAGTGGGTGGCACGCAGGATGGCGTGTTGGAGTTGAACGTCTTGTCGACATTGAGATCATTACAGATGAACCAGCATCTCAATCGCAGAAGAACGGAGGAGAAAACGGGCCGTCAGCTTGTTGAAAGGAAGGTCACGACATTCTTCTAAAGACGACCAATGTAAAATTTAAATCAGGATGGGTGCGAAGATCACGAGTAAAGACCAAGTCAATCACAGCCTCCGGGATCTAGCCGCAACATCTCTCATGCTATGATTAAGAGGAACACTCAGCTATTTTTTTCTCCCAGGCGTCTCAGGCTAACAGCACTGTAAGAAGTGACGGAACAGCGTAATTTGTAGTGCACTGACAGCTTTAGATAGATATTGTAGATGAGTTCCCTGGATAAAGCATTATCGCTAACATATACATCAGCATCTATACTCCGCAATCCACCTTATAGTGTGTAACACGGTCGGTTCCCCCTTTCCTGCTCCAGATGTGAATGGTGCGCAGGAAGAACAAATGATGGTAAGCTTCAATATCTCTAATTTTACCGTCATTGACTTTTCGCGAGATATACGTCGAAGGAAGCAACATATGGGTTGACTCCTCTAGGAAAATACGCTCACGGCATTTTAGCAGTGCACCACAGCCTGGTACACATTTCTCTTGTTACGTCTGCCGCTGGAGCTAGTTCAGCATCTTCGTGACGTTTTCGCAGTTAGCCAAACGAACCAGTGACGAAACGCGCTGCTCTTCTTTGGACCTTCTCTGTTTCCTCTATCAATCCTATACGTTGTCCGCCCGAGACTGACGAGCGGTATTCAAGCATCGGTCAAATAAGGTTTTTGTAACCTACCTCCTTCATGGGTGGATTACGCTTTCTGAGGATTCTCCCAATGAATCTCAGCCTGGCATCCGCATTTCCTGCTGTCAGTTTTACATTGTTGTTCCACTTTAAATCTCTCCGCACGCATACTCTCAGATATCTTGCACATACGACTGCTTTTAATGCTTGTTCAGTAATATTGTCAATCATATAATAGTGGGTCGCTCCTTCCTTTACCTTACATTTATTTATATATTGAATGTCAACTGCCAATCCATGTACTAAATGCTGATCTTCTGCAGGTCTTCCTGCACTTCGATACAGCGCTCTAGCGTTATGACTCCTCTATACTCAACAGTATCACTTCATTTATACAGGGTGGTCCATTGATAGTGACCGGACCAAATATCTCACGAAATAAGCATCAGACGAAAAAAACTAAAAAAGAACGAAACTTCTCTAGGTTGAAGGGGGAAACCAGATGGCGCTATGGTTGGCCCGCTAGATGGCGCTGACATAGGTCAAACGGATATCAACTGCCTTTTTTTAATATAGGAATCCCCATTTTTATTACATATTCATGTAATACGTAAAGAAATATGAATGTTTTAGTTGGATCACTTTTTTCGCTTTGTGACAGATGGCGCTGTAATAGTCACAAACGTGTAGGTACGTGGTATCACGTAACATTCCACCAGTGCGGACGGTATTCGCTTCTTGATACATTACGCATGTTAAAATGGACCGTTTACCAGTTGCGGATAAGGTCCATATCGTGTTGATGTATGGCTATTGTCATAAAAATGCCCAACGGGCGTGTGCTATGTATGCCACTCGGTGTCCTGGACGACATCATCCAAGTGTCCGGACCGTTCGCCAGATAGTTACGTTATTTGAATCTCAAAAACGTCGGTGTTTAGGATACTACATCAACATCGATTGCACCCGTACCATATTTATATGCACCAGGAATTGCATGGCGACGACTTTGAACGCCGTGTACAGTTCCACCACTGGGCACAAGAAAAATTACGGGACGATGACAGATTTTTTGCATGCTTTCTATTTAGCGACGAAGCGTCATTCACCAACAGCGGTAACGTAAATCGGCATAATATGCACTATTGGGCAACGGAAAATCCACGATGGCTGCGGCAAGTGGAACATCAGCGACCTTGGCGGGTTAATGTATGGTGCGGCATTATGGTGTAAGTAGGCTGTTTAGGTTTTTTTATTGGTAACGCCACCTCTGTATGAAAATCACTGGCTGTGCTGTGTGCAGTCTGTGGCTGCTTTGCGTTGTTGTAATACTCGCCATTGTAGTGTTAGGCAGCTGGCTGTGAACAGCGCGTAGCGTTGGGCAGTTGGAGGTGAGCCGCCAGCAGTGGTGGATGTGGGGAGAGAGATGGCGGAGGTTTGCAATTTGTCATGAACTGATATATATATTATGACTTGTGATGATATTAAGGTAAATACATTGTTTGTTCTCTATTAATATCTTTCATTTGCTAACTATCCCTATCAGTAGTTAGTGCCTTTAGTAGTTTGAATCTTTTATTTAGCTGGCAGTAGTGGCGCTTGCTGTATTGCAGTAGCTTGAGCAGCGAAGATTTTTGTGAGGTAAGTGATTTGTGAAAGGTATAGTTTAATGTTAGTCAGGGCCATTCTTTTGTAGGGAATTTTGAAAGTCAGATTGCGTTGCGCTAACAAAGTATTGTGTGTCAGTTTAAGCACAGTCATGTATAATTGTTGAAAGGGGACGTTTCATATGGCGACCCTGCCAGGATTTGTTAGTTACATTTCACTGCACACGTTTCTGTTGGTCATAGTATATGGACAATATGTGAGAAGTAGGGACTGTTAGTGTTTGCACGTGTGTTAATAACTCAGCAAGGGACTGGATAACAGCATTGCTGGTTCTAAGGACAATTTCAAAAACTTTGTGAGTGCACAAGTGGTGGTTTATGGACTTGCTATATTATCCGCAAGACTCTTCAATGGTGATTGTGCACCTGCACAGTCACAACAGATGGCTGCTGGCTGTCTCTACCAGGACTACAGTGGGTCTGCATCTTTGATGGCCCACCAATTGCTACAAGGACTGCAGTGGGTCTGCACCTCTGATGGCCCACCAGTACCGTAATTTCTACCAGGACTACAGTGGGTCTGCTCTGTGATGACCTAACTACCAATATTCTTCAAAACGTTGACTGACTCTGCTGTGGGGTTACTCTGTTGTGGCCCATTACCTGTCTGCATGTCGAGTCAGCACTGTCTTTCCGTTGGAAGGACAACACTACTTCTTCAAGACTGCATGGAAATCCACTACTTCTGTGTGCATTTTCTTTTACTGCTCAGACTTTGAGAAAAACTCTGCATTTTTACTGTGATGAACAATCTGGACTGTCTTTATGGACTGTGAGAAATTTTTAGCTTTTGACCAACATTGTATCAATAAGTGTGTGCATTTGATATCTTTGTTATTGCAATTATGAAAAATTTTTTCAAATCTGTATTGGCCACTGCCCAACCCAATTTGTAAAAATTTTTGTGGGGAGCATGGGGGCTATGTAAGTAGGCTGTTTAGGTTTTTTTATTGGTAACGCCACCTCTGTATGAAAATCACTGGCTGTGCTGTGTGCAGTCTGTGGCTGCTTTGCGTTGTTGTAATACTCGCCATTGTAGTGTTAGGCAGCTGGCTGTGAACAGCGCGTAGCGTTGGGCAGTTGGAGGTGAGCCGCCAGCAGTGGTGGATGTGGGGAGAGAGATGGCGGAGGTTTGCAATTTGTCATGAACTGATATATATATTATGACTTGTGATGATATTAAGGTAAATACATTGTTTGTTCTCTATTAATATCTTTCATTTGCTAACTATCCCTATCAGTAGTTAGTGCCTTTAGTAGTTTGAATCTTTTATTTAGCTGGCAGTAGTGGCGCTTGCTGTATTGCAGTAGCTTGAGCAGCGAAGATTTTTGTGAGGTAAGTGATTTGTGAAAGGTATAGTTTAATGTTAGTCAGGGCCATTCTTTTGTAGGGAATTTTGAAAGTCAGATTGCGTTGCGCTAACAAAGTATTGTGTGTCAGTTTAAGCACAGTCATGTATAATTGTTGAAAGGGGACGTTTCATATGGCGACCCTGCCAGGATTTGTTAGTTACATTTCACTGCACACGTTTCTGTTGGTCATAGTATATGGACAATATGTGAGAAGTAGGGACTGTTAGTGTTTGCACGTGTGTTAATAACTCAGCAAGGGACTGGATAACAGCATTGCTGGTTCTAAGGACAATTTCAAAAACTTTGTGAGTGCACAAGTGGTGGTTTATGGACTTGCTATATTATCCGCAAGACTCTTCAATGGTGATTGTGCACCTGCACAGTCACAACAGATGGCTGCTGGCTGTCTCTACCAGGACTACAGTGGGTCTGCATCTTTGATGGCCCACCAATTGCTACAAGGACTGCAGTGGGTCTGCACCTCTGATGGCCCACCAGTACCGTAATTTCTACCAGGACTACAGTGGGTCTGCTCTGTGATGACCTAACTACCAATATTCTTCAAAACGTTGACTGACTCTGCTGTGGGGTTACTCTGTTGTGGCCCATTACCTGTCTGCATGTCGAGTCAGCACTGTCTTTCCGTTGGAAGGACAACACTACTTCTTCAAGACTGCATGGAAATCCACTACTTCTGTGTGCATTTTCTTTTACTGCTCAGACTTTGAGAAAAACTCTGCATTTTTACTGTGATGAACAATCTGGACTGTCTTTATGGACTGTGAGAAATTTTTAGCTTTTGACCAACATTGTATCAATAAGTGTGTGCATTTGATATCTTTGTTATTGCAATTATGAAAAATTTTTTCAAATCTGTATTGGCCACTGCCCAACCCAATTTGTAAAAATTTTTGTGGGGAGCATGGGGGCTATGTAAGTAGGCTGTTTAGGTTTTTTTATTGGTAACGCCACCTCTGTATGAAAATCACTGGCTGTGCTGTGTGCAGTCTGTGGCTGCTTTGCGTTGTTGTAATACTCGCCATTGTAGTGTTAGGCAGCTGGCTGTGAACAGCGCGTAGCGTTGGGCAGTTGGAGGTGAGCCGCCAGCAGTGGTGGATGTGGGGAGAGAGATGGCGGAGGTTTGCAATTTGTCATGAACTGATATATATATTATGACTTGTGATGATATTAAGGTAAATACATTGTTTGTTCTCTATTAATATCTTTCATTTGCTAACTATCCCTATCAGTAGTTAGTGCCTTTAGTAGTTTGAATCTTTTATTTAGCTGGCAGTAGTGGCGCTTGCTGTATTGTAGTAGCTTGAGCAGCGAAGATTTTTGTGAGGTAAGTGATTTGTGAAAGGTATAGTTTAATGTTAGTCAGGGCCATTCTTTTGTAGGGAATTTTGAAAGTCAGATTGCGTTGCGCTAACAAAGTATTGTGTGTCAGTTTAAGCACAGTCATGTATAATTGTTGAAAGGGGACGTTTCATATGGCGACCCTGCCAGGATTTGTTAGTTACATTTCACTGCACACGTTTCTGTTGGTCATAGTATATGGACAATATGTGAGAAGTAGGGACTGTTAGTGTTTGCACGTGTGTTAATAACTCAGCAAGGGACTGGATAACAGCATTGCTGGTTCTAAGGACAATTTCAAAAACTTTGTGAGTGCACAAGTGGTGGTTTATGGACTTGCTATATTATCCGCAAGACTCTTCAATGGTGATTGTGCACCTGCACAGTCACAACAGATGGCTGCTGGCTGTCTCTACCAGGACTACAGTGGGTCTGCATCTTTGATGGCCCACCAATTGCTACAAGGACTGCAGTGGGTCTGCACCTCTGATGGCCCACCAGTACCGTAATTTCTACCAGGACTACAGTGGGTCTGCTCTGTGATGACCTAACTACCAATATTCTTCAAAACGTTGACTGACTCTGCTGTGGGGTTACTCTGTTGTGGCCCATTACCTGTCTGCATGTCGAGTCAGCACTGTCTTTCCGTTGGAAGGACAACACTACTTCTTCAAGACTGCATGGAAATCCACTACTTCTGTGTGCATTTTCTTTTACTGCTCAGACTTTGAGAAAAACTCTGCATTTTTACTGTGATGAACAATCTGGACTGTCTTTATGGACTGTGAGAAATTTTTAGCTTTTGACCAACATTGTATCAATAAGTGTGTGCATTTGATATCTTTGTTATTGCAATTATGAAAAATTTTTTCAAATCTGTATTGGCCACTGCCCAACCCAATTTGTAAAAATTTTTGTGGGGAGCATGGGGGCTATGTAAGTAGGCTGTTTAGGTTTTTTTATTGGTAACGCCACCTCTGTATGAAAATCACTGGCTGTGCTGTGTGCAGTCTGTGGCTGCTTTGCGTTGTTGTAATACTCGCCATTGTAGTGTTAGGCAGCTGGCTGTGAACAGCGCGTAGCGTTGGGCAGTTGGAGGTGAGCCGCCAGCAGTGGTGGATGTGGGGAGAGAGATGGCGGAGGTTTGCAATTTGTCATGAACTGATATATATATATTATGACTTGTGATGATATTAAGGTAAATACATTGTTTGTTCTCTATTAATATCTTTCATTTGCTAACTATCCCTATCAGTAGTTAGTGCCTTTAGTAGTTTGAATCTTTTATTTAGCTGGCAGTAGTGGCGCTTGCTGTATTGCAGTAGCTTGAGCAGCGAAGATTTTTGTGAGGTAAGTGATTTGTGAAAGGTATAGTTTAATGTTAGTCAGGGCCATTCTTTTGTAGGGAATTTTGAAAGTCAGATTGCGTTGCGCTAACAAAGTATTGTGTGTCAGTTTAAGCACAGTCATGTATAATTGTTGAAAGGGGACGTTTCAATGGGAGGAAGGATAATTGGTCCCAATTTTATCGATGGTAATCTAAATGGTGCAATGTATGCTGATTTCCTACGTAATGTTATACCGATGTTACTACAAGATGTTTCACTGCATGACAATGGCGATGTACTTCCACCATGATAGATGGCCGGCACATAGCTCGCGCGCGGTCGAAGCGGTATTGAATAGCATATGTCATGACACTTGGGTTGGTCGTCGAAGCACCATACCATGGCCCGCACGTTCACTGGATGTAACGTCCCCGGATTTCTTTCTGTGGGGAAAGTTGAAGGATATTTGCTATCGTGATCCACCGACATCGCCTGACAACATGCGTCAGCGCATTGTCAATGCGTGTGGGAACATTACGGAAGGCGAACTACTCGCTGTTGAGAGCAATGTCGTTACACGTATTGCCAAATGCATTGAGGTTGACGGACATCATTTTGAGCATTTATTGCATCAATGTGGTATTTACAGGTAATCACGCTGTAACAGCATGCGTTCTCAGAAATGACAAGTTCACAAAGGTACATGTATCACATTGGAAAAACCGAAATAAAATGTATAAACGTACCTAAGTTCTGCATTTTAATTTAAAAAACCTACCAGTTACCAACTGTTGCTCTAAAATTGTGAGCAATGTGTTTGTGGCTATTACAGTGCCATCTGTCACAAAGCGAAAAAAGTGGTCCAACTAAAACATTCATATTTCTTTACGTACTACACGAATATGTAATAAAAAATGGGGGTTCCTATTTTTAAAAAAAACGCAGTTGATATCCGTTTGACCTATGGCAGCGCCATCTAGCGGGCAAACCATAGCGCCGTCTGGTTTCCCCCTTCAAGCTAGACATGTTTCGTTCTTTGTAGTTTTTTCGTTTGACGCTTATTTCGTGAGATATTTGGCCCGGTCACGATCAATGGACCACCCTGTACATAGTGTACAGGGTGACCCAGAAGGAATGGTCAATATTCAAAGATATGAGAGGAACGATCATTCGAAGCAAAAAAGTCTAGTAAGCATGGACTCTAAAATGCATACCAGTACCTGAAGAGCTGTGAGCACTTCTTTGTCTTCCATACTATGAAACAAATCTCTTCTACTTAAAGCTCTTTGCTTTCCGTTACGGCGTAAAGTCAAGTACCAGCACACTAGTCAGAAACGAGAGAGCAGAGAGGGCTGCGAAGAAAACATCAGCCAATTCCACGCTGACCGATCCCTCTCCAGGACGACAACGCTACGGCAGCGGCCTCTATGCGAAGAGGACATAAACGCCGCGCCGACTGGTTGCGGCCCACTTCTACAGCAGCATCGAGATTAGGCACTTCAAGACCAGCAGCTTAGGAACTGTATACACTGAAGAACATTGTTTATTTTGTCTGTCGCACTTTGCTTGCGACACATCTGTTTAGCACAAAGTCAAGTATTGTGGAACATTGTGGAATATTCTCGCTTCAGACCGTATAGTTTCATGAAATTCCGGTAAGTGGTGGCGCTATACGTAGCCTCAAAGTGGTGTCTGACGGAGGTGCGTTCCAAGCAGAGAGCTGTCATTGAGTTTCTTTCGGCGGAAAACCTGAGCATCGCAGATATTCATAGGCACTTGCAGAATGTCTACGGAGACTGGCAGTGAACAAAAGCACGGGCAGTCGTAGGCCGAGGCGTCTGTCATCATCGGAAAAAGATCGCACAAACCTGTCCGATCTCCTGTGTGCCGGCTGCAAACAGCTGTGACTCCCTGCAATGTTGGAACGTGCGGACACTCTCATTTGAAGTGAACGACGAATCACAATCAAACACCTCGCTGCTCAGATGGACGTCTCTGTTGGTAGTGCTGACACATTCGCCCAGCAGTTGTTGGGACGCTGGTTTCTTCGCAGCACCTTCCGACGTCCATCTGCTTGGCTCAATGAAGGATGCATTCAGTGGGATGCAGTATGTGGATGATGGGGAGGTTATTGATGCACCAGGATGGTGGCTCCGATGTCGGCCAGTAGAGTGGTACCATGCGGGCATAAAGGCCCTCCAAGTACAGTGGCGTTAAGGCCGTCGTAGTGAAAGGAGATTATGTTTAAAAATATAGTTTTGTAGCCAAAAGAGTTGGGAATGATATGGTGAATTGGAATCCTCAATAAAACCAACTTGCTTTCAGAAAAATAATTTGTTGCATTACTTGTTGAACACCCCTCGTAGAATCGTATCAGTATCCAGTCAGTTACATCCGCCTTTACTCAATTACATCTTGCTACGCAGCAAAGGTTGTATCAACAGGGCACCAGACGTAAGGGATTCCGTCAGATGAGCAGGAATAGCGCAGAGAGGTAATTGGCCCTCGAATGCAGAAAACTGCGTCAAAGCCTGAAGAGCGACGTCGTGATCGGCGGCGTCATGTATGACGACACGCCGGCCGTGTAGGTGGGCGCTATACATAGGTGGCCGCCAAACGCGCGCCGAGACACTAGCAAGTGTCTAGACTGGCAGAAATAGCGGCGCGCCATTACCACCGCTCCTCCTCCCAGAGTCACACTTCAGGAATCCTGCGCCGAGCACGTGCGCCATTGACGACTTCGACGTCTCTGCTCTATACTGAATGAAGCTGCGCTGTTTTAAACAGACTGGCCTTATAATCGAGAGGATGAAGTCTCCAATCTCCGTCCTGCCATCCCAATTTAGGTATTCCGTGGTTTCCCTAAATTACTTCAGCCAAATGCCGGGATGGTCCCCACCAGATCGGATTAAAGGAAGACACCGAAGCAAATCAGAGGCGTGTTGCTAAATTTGTTACCGGCAGGTTCGATCAGCACGCGAGTATTACTGACTTGCTTTGTGAATTCAATTGGCAATCCCTGGAGGGATGACGTTCTTTTCGCTGGTCACTATTAAGGAAATTACAGAATCGGCATTTCGGGCCGACTGCAGAACGATTCTACTGCCGTCAACGTACGTTTTGCGTAAGGACCACGAAGATAAGATACGAGAAATCAAGTTTCATACGGAGGTGTACAGACAGTTGTTTTTCCCTCATACAGTTTGCGAGTGTACCAGGAAAGAAAATGACTAGCAGTGGTACAGGGTACCCTCCGCCATGCACCGTTTGGTGACCTGCGGAATATGTATGTAGATGTAACGGTAGATGTTGAGAACATGGCCAAGTACCTGTTTCATTCTTGTGAACATAGACATAGACGTACGTAATTCCTTGTAAACTCTGTATTTTTTTCTTAAACTGTAATACAATGACATGTCTAGTATTTTGGAAAAAGTTATACACGGATCAATAAAATTACTACTACTACTACTACTACTACTACTACTACTATGTTCCTAAACACAAGATCCGCCTGCAGTTTTCGCGCGCAAAGACAAGTGTGTCTCATTCCTACAGAGAGTTATGACCTCCTTGTGCAAGGCGACAAAGGCATTTATCTCTGTCTTCTTTCGCAGAAGCTTAGGATCAACAATAGAATTAGAAATACTTACACACGGATGACATGAGAAAACGGCCCCTATGGTTGACGCTACAAAAAGTGTTAACATCTACATCTACATTTATACTCCGCAAGCCACCCAACGGTGTGTGGCGGAGGACACTTTACGTGCCACTGTCATTACCTCCCTTTTCTGTTCCAGTCGCGTTTGTTTCGCAGGAAGAACGACTGTCTGAAAACCTCCGTGCGCGCTCGAATCTCTCTAATTTTACATTCGTGAACTCATCGGGAGGTACAAGTAGGGCTCTGAGCACTATGGGACTTAAGATCTGTGGTCATCAGTCCCCTAGAACTTAGAACTACTTAAACCTAACTAACCTAAGGACATCACACACATCCATGCCCGAGGCAGGATTCGAACCTGCGACCGTAGCGGTCACGCAGTTCCAAACTGAAGCGCCTAGAACCGTTCGGCAGCTTCTGTTTGTCTGAGATGTTTTGGCTGCGTTTAAACTTGGAGTGAAGCTCTCTTTGCTTTCGCAGTACTTTTCTAACTTTGTTGTTGAACCACGGTGGGTTTTCCCCGTCCCTCACAGTTTTACTCGGCACGTACCTGTCTAAGACGCATTTTACGATTGCCTTAAACTTTTTCCATAAACATTCAACATTGTCAGTGTCGGAACAGAAATTTTCGTTTTGATCTGTTAGGTAGTCTGAAATCTGCCTTCTATTACTCTTGCTAAACAGATAAACCTTCCTCCCTTTTTTTATATTCCTATTAACTTCCTTCAGGATCTGTAGAAAAACACTTTCTTCCAGGAATTCGTAAGGTGTAGTGCTTCAAGGTTACATTAGCAATGGCGGAACTATCACCAGGAGCACTACGCTTCTACCGTAGCTCCATATTAAAGATCAACAGTCTGATATACAGGCTAGCTTTGGAGTGGGTGTTAGGCAGTTCTTCACAAATTACTGACCAAATTATACGGGATTCCAAGACGTATTTTAAGGTGGCGTTACAGCGTCAGGTAAAGCATCCAGACAGGGCGTAAGTGACTGCTAGATCCAAAGCGAGTAAAGACTCCTCATGTGTAGATATTGCCGTGAATTTCCATGAAGAAATTCCTGCTACACCATTTAATAAGCTTATGGGCACAAAAGAAGCTATGTGCCTGGGAAAGCTAACTAATTAAGAGTGATTCAACCAAGGATGTTCAGGGCATATGTCAAGTCAATGGACTGATCGAAGCCTCTTCTCCAGTCTCTCATACATCAGTCTGTTATTGAAACTGAAGAATACACAAAGAAAGCCGGAACGTTTATTCTGCGTTTAAACATGCAATCATGCATGAATGCCTTAATTTCATTCGACCATTGTACCAACACACATTGGTGATACTGGAATAAGCTATCGTGGTGTTGAAATACAATAGAAACTACTCAACCAAACAACAGGGCACCAAACACCGACAGAATTCCTACTAGATTTTACAATGAATACTCTGCGGAATTAGCCCCCTTGCTATATCACGTTTATGGAAAATCTCTCACGCATGAGAGGTTGCGCTTGTTTAGGAAATAGAGTAGCTTATCCTTATTTATAAAAAAATGGTAAAATAACGGACGCCGTAATTTATACATCAATATCTATAACATCTATTTGTTTCAGGATCCTAGAAAATATGTTAAACTAAACTGTAATGGCATTTCTTGAGGACTATAAACTTATTTACCTCCTGCAGTCTGCGTGGATGGAGAAGACACGATTCTTGGAAAACATAGCTGACGTTTCACGTACTATGACGAAACCGAACAGGTGGAATCCGTCTAAATTCATTTCCGAAAGGTGTTCGACAGCGTACAGCACTCCGGACAACAATCAAGATACGATCATACAAAGTAGCTTGGTCAAATAATTTTTAAGCGATAATACCAGTACGTTATATTGGACAGCGAGTTTTCAACAGAAACGAAAAGATCGGCTGTACCCCACAAGCACTCTCCAATTTTTTGCTCATGAGGCAATTATCTACAGCAAAATATCGTTTCTGGGTGATTTTAAGGTAAATCAAACCACTTGGACAAAATTTCTATTTGATGTACAGGAAGTCATTTTTTTTAAATGTTGATAAGCTCAAGATAATGTCCATAAAGGAGGAACCGGCTGCTATCTGATATAGAATAATAATTGTGAACTCTGATGCGTGTTACGTTGCATAAATGAATAGGACTAATTCGATGAAATATTAATAATGTAAAAGTTGAATAGAACGCCCTGATAGGCGCGAAGAATTCGAGGAAAGTGCTGTAAAACTGAAGGAAACCGCATACAAGACAATAATGCAACTTACTCCAGAGTACAGCTCCAGTGCGTGGGATCTTATCAAGTAGACAAGTCAACAGATACCGGAGAAGTTAATAAAGAGGGATGATCAGGATTTAACGTCCCATCACCGAAGAGGTAATTAGACAAGGGGCCCTTTTTCCCTCGAAACCCTGTTGGATAAATTAGAAGAACTGATATTCGAGGTGCTCTGAACAACAACAACAACAACAAACTACCTCCATAGTGTATCTCTCATAAGGATCATGAAAATACGATAAGGCAGATTTGGTCGCGTAGATGCGCATACAAGCAGTAAAAACTCACGCCATACGCAAGTGGAATGGTACAGCGAGTTAATATTAGTATGAAATATCCACTGTCACACACTGAACCGTGGCCTGTGGTATATGCATACAGCTTCACATCTGTCACATACGCCTAACTGATGTAACATTATACACAGGACAAACTGCTACTTCATGAGGAATTACATTATGGACACCGACCTTTCGCCCAGTTCAAACTAAGTGACTTCGCAATAAACGCTTCTTAGTGGCCGGCCGCGGTGGCCGATCGGTTCTAGGAGCTTCAGTCCGGAACCGCGCGACTGCTACGGTCGCAGGTTCGAATCCTGCTTCGGGCATTGATGTGTGTGACGTCCTTAGGTTAGTGAGGTTTAAGTAGTTCTAAGTGACTGATGACCTCCGATGTTAAGTCCCATAGTGTTCAGAGCCATTTGAGCTTCGAGTAACAGCCTTCAACGCTTCTCTGTAAGTCGAACATGGCCGTCCAGGGGACCTTGTAGGTACTAGTCGCCGGTATTTATGATAATAATCTCTCTGTATCCTGTTCTGCATCATTTGCATTCTTCTTTCATGGAGTTCCAATTTTAGTCAAATAGCACAGTGGTTTTGTCGTAAGAACGCAAAATTGTCGTCCTTGTAGTTTCCTGAAATGTATTAAACATCGTTGAACATCTTTGGAAACATATAATCATATTTGAGAGACGTCCGCCCCGATAGCTGCGTGGTCAGCGTGACGAATTGCCGTGCTACGGTCCCGGGCTCGATTCCCGGCTGGGTCGGGGATTTTCTCCGCTCAGGGACTGGGAGTTGTGCTGTCTTCTTCATCATCATTTCATCCCCATCCAGCGCGCAGGTCGCCCAATTTGCGAATGTAATAAGACCCGTACCAAGGCGGCCGGACTTGCCCCGCAAGGGGCCTCCCGGCCAATGACGCCAAACGCTCATTATTATTATATTGACAGACGATACTTTTCAAAATAAATATATCCGGCTCAGTCGATTACATATTTTCGTTTCTGATATTCACTCGTTACCACACGGAGAATTTTGTAAACACAATCTCGAAAATTGTGTATACAGACACGTTACAAGGTAATATTCAGCAGGAAAGTGACGCACAGTATCGTAGTCAACCTTGAAGTTTCGTACCGGACGATCTAGGACAGCTAAAAGCTATCACGACTGTCACTAAAAGACGCGCGGAAATAATTTCATGGCGGCATTTAAAACTTTTCGGTGAACGTATAAGAAACTATTTGACTTCCCACCCGTTAATGTCTGAATTACGACGGTGGAAGGACGATTGGCGTTTAACCTCCCATCGACGACCATGTTATTAGAGACGTAGAAAACGCTTGATCCTGCATTTCACCACCACCACGGAAAATCTGAATCTGAATGTTCGGACACGAATTTGAGCCCCACTGCTCTTGAATATGATCCCAATACCATAATCGCTGCACCACCTCTCTGTGTCCATGATTATAGAGCCGCAAGCTGCAACAACAAATGCGGAGCAGTGCGGCGTGAGTTAGGCTGCGATTCACACATCCGATAGCCTTATCTCTTGCACTCGGAAAAAGCCATGTGGAGTCAGACAGGTATATACTATGTTGCTAAGGCTACTATCGATCACGTCATATCGTGCAGCAAATTGCAGCTCCACTCACGTGTTTTCTACACCATTAAGGAAACTGTCTATAAACGAAAACCGCAAAATAATAGGAGAATCTACCTTCTTTCGAAAGCAAAAATTATATATATATATATATATATATATATATATATATATATATATATATATATATATATATATATGTGTGTGTGTGTGTGTGTGTGTGTGTGTGTGTGTGTGTGTGTGTGTACGTGGTGCAGAGTCTGTGTAGTCAAAATAATCTTCCGGACACTCATCCACTGAGACACACAAAAACAGAGTAGTGGTGGTCTAATTAAAATGTTTAAAATTCCCTTTATTTTTTTTTACTGAGGAAAAGATTTACGATACCTGTTTAAGAAGACTCACTTTTTTCAGTTTTAACAATTAAACATTTTTATTTTTAAATCTGAGTGCCAACTGGTTTGTAAAGTATTACAAAATAACACTTGTACCTGTTTTCAGTATGGTATGCGATATTCATTGTTCATTGGAGACTATACATAGTTTAAAAACAAATTTTCTTGGAGATGGAATGGTAGACAGAATTTGGTAAGTATGCTATTTTATGCCAACTCCACCTAGAGTTTCTACTGCTGGCCACGAATGTGCTTGCAACAAGTCGTAAAGTACATTCACCGCTTGTTGCAGCAAACGGAAACAGGCAAATGTTATTTGTAATAATTTATAAAAAGATTCATTTATACTTTCAGCGCGTAATTACTTTCTTCTAAACTGGAATGAAATACCTTCTTCTAATAGCAAACGTAAGGATACGATAATTCCTCTCTATAACACCAGTTCTTTTTGAAAAAAAACACCCATTATACTAAATTTCAGATTCATTCCTAATGAGATAACCAGCCCAATAAAGGCAAAAATTTATTTTGGTATCGAAACGACACAAAATACCAAAAATACTTCCAGACAAATGTTCAAAGGTCCGTTACAAAAATTGCCGAACACCTTGTTTCATTCTACTAGCAGATGCTTAGCCCTTGTCTCCACCAAAACACTCCCTTCCTCTATTTATGGACCTCTCTCAGCGATTTTTAAACTATTGCTCTGCAGTCCTCCTTTTGGAATGTCCTTCAGAGCTCGTGACGAAGTCGTCTTACCATTAATAACGTCAAAACAGTATTGGAATTTAAAAAACTGACTTTTGGAAGTAAATGTGACGAGCTCATATATAAATATATAGCTGAGTGGGCAGTGCGCTGCCAGGTGAAGAAAAAATGAGTTATCTTCCCACTGTTGTTTGCATTAGCGAATTTTTTTGCAACTTTTTCTAAACGCTTAGTGTAATGACGGTATATTTTTTGCTGTCTGCACAAAAATTCGTAAACTACGTCTCTACTGACATCGAAAAAAAAAACTGCAAGTGTTAGTCTGACACTGAACTATTGTGCGTTTGTTACCCGTAGAGAACTTTTGCCAATCCGCTATGATAGCGTCCTTCCAAATGTTCCAAACCTAACACTTGCCTCCAGTAATGATACTTTGCATCAGTCACTTTACATAGTTTCATAACTGTTTACCTGCTTCGACGAACCATTGGACATCTTTTGAGTATAGCACGTGAAGCAACGTGCTAATACATTTTGTACAAGTAATCCGCACTTTGTCAATTTACAAGACATTTTAGCGTGCTCTGAAGATGAGCAATGTCTTGCAGAAACAAAGAATGCTTAGTGAACAGCAAAGTCATTTTACCAATCAAATAACACCTTTTGTCAATCACTGACGCCTCCATTCGACATTTCGTCAGAGTTTGCAATATCCGTTTATTGACTAAAGCTGTAGCCAAAATCGTGGCATTGACAGTACATTCTGACTGAGTATATTTCTGGCAAGAATTTATTAGTTCTTCAATATGTAACCATGGTTTTTGAAGCGCCATGTGTCCCAGGAGGAATAGTCAGTATTCGTGGGTGTGACAGGAACGATCATTTCCAGCAAAAAAAAATCTAGTACACATGGATTCTAAAATGAATAGCGACACACCTTAAGAGCTTAATCTTCAATAGCGTGAAACAAATCACTTCTACTGCAAACTCTCTACTTCCCATATTTCAACAGATGGTAGTATGGACCGAAACAAAAAATAGTTTAGTAAACATGGGCTCTAAAATGCATGGCTTAAGAGCTATGAACGATTGTTCAGTAGAAGATGTGTGTTTCACAGTAGCGAATATGAACAAGTGCTCACAGCTCTCAAGGTATGCATGTTTAATGCACTTTTTTGTCCATTCTGATACCTCTCAAAAAATGGAAAGCAAAGGACTTGCAGTAGGAGAGATTTGTTTCACAGTATCGAAGATGATGTGCCCATAGCTCTTAAGGTATACATTTAAGAGCCCATGTTTACTAGACGTTTTTGCTTCGAATGATGGTTCCTGCCTTATCGCTGAACACTGACCATTTCTCCTGGGACATCCTGTATAAGAGATTATGATACTCGTAAGGGAATATGATTGTTTTCAAATTTACGCGGAACAGCTGTTGCACGGACGGTATTTCGATTTGTTTCTATCGAATACCTCTTCCAGGGTCACATCGCGTGTGAGTGACCTTTCCGGCGATGAGCAGCGGCACGGTGTAGCGAAACTTGCGCAAGAGAGCACATTCTTGGCGATACGCCCTCTACGTTCAGTTACCGCCCCTCGCGCCCCAACAACGTAGGCTTCCGTTTTTAGCCGTCGTCCAGAGAAATGAAACTTCATCCGCTGCGCTACACTGTCGCTAAGAAAAGACATCACTTGAAGTTAATGCGTTCTCACCTTGCTGATTACGTTGAATGTGTCTTTGCGTCTCGATTCAAATTATTTACAAATGCGTCTTGGACTTGGCAAAGACAAATTTCATGTACTCCGGTGTGCATGTGGCGCAGAGCGGCATGCTGGATGAGTGGAGAGCCACTGAAGAGAGATTAACGCAGTCTTGCCGTACTGACTGCCGGCTAAGACATTCACAAGCCGTCTGTATCGAATACGTTTCCTATACATGGAAGAAACCTGTAGATACTACAAGGTATCAGACAGATTATATAATGGTAAGACATTTCCAGGGGCAGATGTGGACTCTGACCACAATCTATTGGTTATGAACTATAGATTAAAACTGAAGAAACTGCAAAAATATGGGAATTTAAGGAGATGGGACCTGGATAAACTGACTAAACCAGAGGTTGTACAGAGTTTCAGAGAGAGCATAAGGGAACAATTGACAGAAATGGGGGAAAGAAATACAGTAGAAGAAGAATGGATAGCTTTAAGGGATGAAGCAGTGAAGCCAGCAGACGATCAAGTAGGTAAAAAGACGATGGCTAGTAGAAATCCTTGGGTAACAGACGAAATATTGAATTTAACTGATGAAAGGAGAAAATAGCAAAATGCAGTAAATGAAGCAGGCAAAAAGGAATACAAACGTCTCAAAAATGAGATCGACAGGAAGTGCAAAATGGCTAAGCAGGGATGGCTAGAGGACAAATGTAAGGATGTAGAGGCATATCTTACTAGGGATAAGACACACTGCCTACAGGAAAATTAAAGAGACTTTTAGAGAAAAGAGAAAAGAGAACCGCTTGCATGAATATCAAGAGCTCAGATGGAAAGCCAGTTCTAAGCAAAGAAGGGAAAGCAGAAAGGTGGAAGGAGTATATGGAGGTTCTATACAAGGGCAATGTACTTGACAATATTATGGAAATGGAAGAGGATGTGGATGAAGATGAAATGGGAGATATGATACTGCGTTAAGAGTTTGACAGAGCACTGAAAGACCTAAGTCGAAACAAGGCCCTGGGAGTAGACAACATCCCATTTGAACTACCGACAGCCTTGGGAGAGCCAGTCCTGACAAAACTACCATCTGGTGAGCAAGACGTATGAGACAGGCGAAATACTCTCAGACTTCAAGAAGAATATGATAATCCCAATCCAAAAGAAAGTACGTGTTGACAGATGCGAAAATACCGAACTATCAGTTTAATAAGTCACAGCTGCAAAATACTAACACGAATTCTTTAGAGACGAATGGAAAAACTGGTAGAAGCCGACCTCTGGGAAGATCAGTTTGGATTCCGTAGAAATATTGGAACACGTGAGGCAATACTGATCCTACGACTTATCTTGTAAGATAGATTAAGAAAAGGCAAACCTACGTTTCTAACATTTGTAGACTTAGAGAAAGCTTTTCATAATGTTGACTGGAATACTCTCTTTCAAATTCTGAAGGTGTCAGGGGTAAAATACAGGGAGCGAAAGGCTATTTACAATTTGTACAGAAACCAGATGGCAGTTATAAAGAGTCGAGGGACATGAAAGGGAAGCAGTGGTTGGTAAGGGAGTGAGACAGCGTTGTAGCCCCTCCCCGATGTTATTCAATTTGTATATTGAGCAAGCAGTAAAGGAAACAAAAAATTCGGAAATGGTATTAAAATCCATGGAGAAGAAATAAAAACTTTGAGGTTCGCCGATGACATAATTCTGTCAGAGACAGCAAAGGACTTGGACGAGCAGTTTAACGGAATAGACAGTGTCTTGAAAAGAGGATATAGGATGAACATCAATGTTGTGGATTGGCAAGAGAGCCAACCCACTAAGAGAGGAAGCCGAAAGGCACGCGTTTTAGCTCACGCAGGCTGGCATGAGGTCTGGAACAGGACAAGGAAGTTAGACTTTAGCAAAAAAGGACGTAGCTGTTGGAATACTTAACTTTAATCCGTAAATGGTGAACATCGCTCTTGACGGTACATGTTTTACAGCATCAATAGTAACTGGTAATGGCGCCTTGGTAGGTCGTAGCAAATGATGTAGCTGAAGGCTATGCTAACTATCGTATCGGCAAATGAGAGCGTATTTTGTCAGAGAACCATCGCTAGCAAAGTCGGCTGTACAACTGGGGCGAGTGCTAGGAAGTCTCTCTAGACCTGCCGTGTGGCGGCGCTCGGTCTGCAATCACTGATATTGGCGACACACGGGTCCGGCGTATACTAACGGACCGCGGCCGATTTAAAGGCTACCATCTAACAAGTGTGGTGTCTGGCGGTGACACCACAATCAACAAAAGCACAACGAGGATAATGGAATGTAGTCGAATTAAGTTGGGTGATGCTGAGGGAATTAGATTAGGAAATGAGACACTTAAAGTAGTAAAGGAGTTTTGCAATTTGGGGAGCAAAATAACTGTTATGTCCAAGTAGAGAATATATAAAATGTAGACTGGCAATAGCAAGGAAAGCGTTTCTGAAGAAGAGAAATTTGTTAACATCGAACATAGATTTAAGTGTCAGGAAGTCTTTTCTGAAAGTATTTGTATGGAGTGCAGCCATGTATGGAAGTGAAACATGGACGATAAATAGTTTGGACAAGAAGAGAATAGAAGCTTTCGAAACGTGGTGCTACAGAAGAATGCTGAAGATTAGATGGGTAGATCACATAACTAATGAGGAGGTATTGAATAGAATTGGGGAGAAGAGAAATTTGTGGCACAACTTGACAAGACGAAGGGATCGGTTGGTAGGACATGTTCTGAGACATCAAGGTATCATCAATTTAGTATCGGAGGGCAGCGTGGAGGGTAAAAATTGTAGAGGGAGACCAAGACATGAATACACTAAGCATATTCAGAAGGATGTAGGTTGCAGTAGGTACTGAGAGATGAAGCTTCCGCAGGATAGAGTAGCATGGAGAGCTGCATCAAGCCAGACTGGACTGAAGACAACAACAACAAAAACAACAACAACAACAAATGGCATCTTTAACGAACAAGACAAAAAGTGAAGATAGAGCTGCGAAGGCAAAAGCGGCGAAACTACACTTCCTAGAAACCAGAAAAAACACTTTTTATAATTATCGGCTGGAACCGACAGTAGCCTCATGACTTTTTTCTATAAAATTACTTTTACACTGCAGTTATCCTAATTTTCACCGAATAAAAACTAAAACAGTGAAGTAATCGAATATTCAGGTTCCATTTGAAGAATATCTTACCACAAAAGCTGAGAAAAATACACGAGAGACTTTTATAGAAAGGCATACGTTACATTGGACACCGTTGAAGTGCACACACATTGATCGATGAAGACATAAAATGTGTATGCTGTACTGCGTTTATCCAGCGAACCAATTTTCGGTTTACAGCGCCACCGTCAGGCGGTATCTAAGTACCGTTGTCAAGGATGGTAGTAAGCGACTGAATATCTTTAAGAAAGATGTTACATTCGAAATCTGTGTTGTAAACACACTCTGTGTTGGAAACACACTCTGTGTAAAAGTCACCTTTTGTGATGCAAAGGTCACATGGCAGAAAACATTAAAACTAAGCATCAAATAAATGTAAATAAAAAAATGAGCCAAATATCTAATTTGACTCACCCAATGTAGCCGATCCTGTTCTTTCCCATTACATTTATTAACCAGACTGGTATATTAGGACAATGATAGTCGGTTATTGTCTGACAATAGTCATGTAAACCGAAAACTAAATAAATACTGTACAACGTCCACAGTCCGTATTTTCATTGATATGCAATATATGAAATTTTCCTACCAATCACCAAGGGAAAAATCTATTATAAAGCAAAAAATTTTAATTCGTTTTAATTTTGTTCGCTTTAACCCCTAAATAATGGTTAAGTTCACTTAATCATCGTGGCCACTGTTCGTTTCTTCATTATGGATTGTCATTTCGGCCCAACACACCACCGAAGGCCGTCTAACATACCTGTGTTAGCCTCATTTAATGCAATCATAATCATCACAACGTATATCTAGCTGACAGGTGAAACATGCTACCTACGCTATATTTCTGAAAATGTAAGTGACGTCATGTTCCAAACCAACTTCATCATTCAGCAAGGCTGAGCACACGCCTCTGAAATAGCTCCAGAGATGCTGGCACCTCGTTACCCCTCTTGTCAAGTAGCAGGTCTGGAGTGAGAGACTACAAGCTTTTCTGGTCTCAGAAACCTGCACGTCAGTGTGCAAATTCCAACCATTTATTTGTACAACCACCAGATCAGTCAACAACAAGAGCATCCTCCACAGCGAATGCTTCATGTTCCATAGAGGTACCGACACCACACTGCAGGCTGAAAATTAAGAATAATCCTATCAACTCCATCACAATGCGCGGAGTGTGTCGAAAACACATTATTTTTAAATGTTTCAAAAAATATGAATCTGTGAACTTATGCCTGTGGTGTGTGAATCTACACTGCTGTTGCAACGCTTCTTTCTGTAACTGCTGATACACTGAATGGAGCGCGGGAGGTTTCGTAGAATATTTATTTTGTAACACATTTTATGACACGTTACTTGTGTCTTGCAAGAAAATAAAACAATCAAGGTATAAAACACTGTAGATTTAGGCATAAGTATGGGATAAAAGTAGCACGGCTGTGTGAAAACGTTTTTTATGTAACCTTATGCAGTATTTGCAGAAGCTGTGGTGTATATCTATTCCAAATCACGTAATTCTACAAATTTTTTCGCTAGAACACGTTAAGAAAGTGATACTTATCAGAATACTTTTACATACAAGAACCGTTGTCATATGTTTTGTGTAACATTTTACTTCCATACAACCAAAATCGAGTACCCCGTCGAATCAAATGATGATAGATTTAAAACACGACAGATTTGGTTTCTGCATAAACCAGAATTTTTTTCTAAGTAGTGCTGGATATAAACGAAAATTATATCAAGCTGAAATGCATGCAAATCTAAACTACCGCCGAGTGGAGGCGTAAGATCTCGTTCGCTGACTACTTTGCTTGAGTATCTTTGGGGCAAAGAAGGCACAGTTTTTCTCTAGGGGTAGCTACTCGGGTATAAAGACTGACCTTTGCGAGAACAAAGCACGGTACGATACCTGATTTGTTATCACGAAGCATCACTGAATGCGTACAACAAAATCTACGTATTGCTGAAATGTACGAACTCTTCAGATGACTTGTGGGAGTACGTACGATCGAGGAGGGCAGGGGATACGATTCTAGAGGTGACGAGATACTCTCAATAATTAAAATATTGATCTAGAATTGGAACACACAAAAATAGCTGTTTTTAGTCACTTTTATGTTACTATTGCACTAAGCGTTTCGGTATTTAATTATTTTTTATTTATCAAACATTTTGTTTACCAAACCGAAAGTGAGTTGTTAGGAAAATGGCTTGTGTCTCAACTGATATTAGTGACAGTCAAGGATATGCCTAACGCAAAACGATTTTTAGATTCAGGGTTAATTTTAGACTTTTCTGGTCCACCACTTTTTCTTTAATTTTAGGTACTGCTTAATGCTTTCGAATGGTTAGTAAACGTTTTCAGTTTCTTACGAAATACCACCTGTTTTACGTATATCGTAACTACTGAAGAACAACATACTGAAAGCTTAAAGGGATAACCAACTGACGTAAACTGAATCGCCTTCATGCCCAAAAGGGCGTATGCACTTACACGTCTTGTCTCAATCCAGTGTAATGTTGGTGTCTGCGCAGATGAACGGCTCCGTCTCGTGGAGAATCTCCTCTTCAGATCCACAGACCACTAACACCTTTGCTACACAAAACGTTAACGACACACGTTGGTTTCTACGTCACTGACGATTCTCACACGCCTTCTCCAGATAGAACTTGTGCAGTTCTCGTTATCCAGAGCCGGGGCTTCTCTTCGGCACTACGATCGCATAGCAGATTAGCAAAACGCGAGGTTTTTTAACGGCGGAGAAAGCGACCAGCTGAGTGTGTGCTGCTGCGCAGGCTACTGACCACTGGTTAGATAACGCGCCAGCCTTGTGACGTACCGGCCACGCCGGCGTATTTATAAATTGTGGCTCCCCGCGAGCCGGCGCGCAAGCGCCGCGCAGACACGCCCGCACAAAAATTGCGCGTTCAGCCCCACACGTGCTGCCCTCGCAACTTTAGCAAAAACATTCAGTGGTGATACCAGACTCTCGGGGAAGGAAAGGCAGAACTTAACCCTCTAACGGTAAGGTTGGGGTTGGATCCGACCCCAGAGAGTCTGTTTTGTTTATAACTCCCCACTCCCTTTTCGGAGAGCGCTGTGGTTCCAGCTACCCTAGCAGCCAGTCGTCCCAAGAACGCCGAGGAGGCCACGTCAGTCTGGTGAGTGACCTGCAGCTACCCTCTCTATCCGAAACCTACATTACCCGCGCTCGGGTTGGATCCGACCCCATCTTACTGTTTACGTCACACTTATTAGTTTCTTTTGTGGGGAGGATTTAACCCCATATTGATGTTTATATTACATCTAAGTTATGTTTTGGTTCAAATGGCTCTGAGCACTATGGGACTCAACTGCTGAGGTCATTAGTCCCCTAGAACTTAGAACTAGTTAAACCTAACTAACCTAAGGACATCACAAACATCCATGCCCGAGGCAGGATTCGAACCTGCGACCGTAGCGGTCTTGCGGTTCCAGACTGCAGCGCCTTTAACCGCACGGCCACTTCGGCCGGCCTAAGTTATGTTTTCTCTCCTAGTATCTTACTAAAATGGCGCATCAACTTCTTAGAACTCCTGAGGAGATATACAACGAATTTCTCCGACAGGAGGCTGAGTCAGAGGATGGCGACAATATCGATGCAGAAAAATGTTCAGAAACCACCTATTACATTATGTGTACAAAGACATTTACTATAGAGAACTTTATATTTCGAAACTGCTGACACTATAATTATTTTCTACAAGTAGTAAGAGATGTTTCTCATTTAGTTCCTATCTTTGGAATTTCTAAAGCACTCAAGTTTCTAGTTGATGACTGAATCTATTGATTTTTACTATGTTTTCAATAATTTTATAGACAATGTTTCTATTAAGGTATTTTTTTGTAATAAAATTCCTATTTTTTCCAAAGTACTTTATATTCTTACTTATTGACTATAAAAATAAAAAAACTTGTTATAACAAATATTATATGTGTTTAATTGATAATAAAACTTTTTCCCATTATTCATTTTTTATTTTACACCGAAAAATCGATATTTGGAGGGTGGGGTCTGATCCAAGCCCACCTTACCGTTTATGTCAGGAAACTTCACATTACCGTTAGAGGGTTAATGTTCCGTCGACTTCGTAGATTCTGAAGTCTTAGCAGTAGGCAAGGGTTCTGGGGTTGATTGGGGGAAGAGACCAAACAGCGAGGTCATCGGTCTCATCGAATTAGGGAAGGACGGGGGAGGAAGTCGACCGTGCCCTTTCAAAGGAACCATCCCGGCATTTGCCTGGAGCGATTTAAGGAAATCACAGAAAACCTAAATCAGGATGGCCGAACGCGGGATTGAACGGTCGTCTTCCCGAATGCGAGGCCAGTGTGCTAACCACTGCGCCACCTCGTTCGCTAGGCAATGGTGGCCCAACCACAAATTCCACCCTGGAATTCGTCGTACGTGTTTGATGAGGGAAGCTACATCTTTATGTTCACACAGGAGTTTGAGTCCTGTTTCTCCTGCTCATTGGAAAACAATTATTACGGTCCACTGGATACCGTAAAGGGGCTGTCGAGCCCAGGGAGTTTAAAACCAATCTGCAGAAATCGAAGGCTGAACTTCTTCGGCCATTTTCACAGAATGAGTGAGAATATGCAAATGAAAAAATAAATTAACCACAAAAATTAAAGAAAGATGCCCGATGAAACGATACTGGATAACTGATAACTGGATAACAGAGAGATATTTCTAACAACTTCCCTCTTCTTTTTCCTTGTCCACTTTCTCAGGTCGATGTCTTTCCGGTCCTCACAGTCGTCAAGGCAACCAGAGAAAGGGAAGTAGTGTGCAACCACCTGTCTGTGAATTGTGTAAACTTTGTTCTGTGCGTTATCGCAAGTTAACTGTAAATCGTATTTTCTGGGACGGGATTTGCCGACCACGCCCGCATTTGCCAAAACGAGCTTGGAGAGCCGCCTCAAAACCACACGCAGGATTACCGGTGTACCAGCTCACGGTAGTTAATCCGCCGCACGAATTCGATTTAGGTCTGATTTACCACCTGTCTCGTAAGCTAGCGCGCTGCGTGTTACGCTATGCACAGCAGCGACAAAACCCATGGGATACCTCCCAATATCGTGTCGGACCTCCTTTTTCCCGGCACACTGCAGTAGCTCGACGTGGCGTGGACTCAACAAGTCGCTGGAAGCCCCTGCAGAAATACTAAGCCATGCTGCCTCTATAGCTGTCCATAATTGCGAGAGTGTTACTGGTGCAGGATTTAGCGCAGGATTTATGTCCTATTTATATTCGATGGGACACATGTCGGACGATCTGGATGGCCAAATCATTCTCTGACACTGTCCAGAATGTTTTTCAAACCAATCGCTAACAATTGTGGCCCGATGACATGGCGCATAGTCATTAATAAAAACTTCCATCGTTGTTGGGAATCATGAAGTTCATGAATGGCTGCAAATGGTCTCCAAGTAGCCGAACGTAATCATTTCCAGTCAATGATCAGCTCAGTTGGACCAGAGGACCCAGTCCATTACATGTAAACACAGCCATTATATAGCCACCACCAAATTGCACAGAACCTTGTTGACAACTTGGGTCCAGGCTTGATGGGGTCTGCGCCACACTCGAATCCTACCATCATCTATTACCAACAGAAGTCGGGACTCATCTGGCTGGGCCACGGTTCTCCAGTCGTCTAGAGTCCAGCCGATAAGGTCACGAGTCCAGGAGAGGCGCTGCAGGAGATATCGTGCTGTTACCAAAGGCACTCGCGCCGGTCGTCTGCTGCCATAGCCCATTAACAGCATATTTCGCCGCACTGTCCTAACGAATACGTTCGTCGTACGCCCCTCATCGATTTCTGCGGTTATTTCAGACAGTGTTGCTTGTCTGTTATCACTCAAAACTCTACACAAACGTCGTTACTCTTGGTTTTCATGTGAAGGCCGTCGGCCACTGCGTTGTCCGTGGTGAGAGATAACGCCTAAAATTTAATAGTCTCGGTACAGTCTTGACACTACGGAAGTCGGAATACTGTATTCTCTAACGATTTCCGAAATGGAATGTCCCACGCTTCTAGCTCCAAGTACTACTGCACGTTCAAAGCATGTTAACTCCCGTCGTATGGCCAGACCACGTCGGAAATCTTTTCACATGAATCGCATGACTACAAGTGACCTTTTATACCTTGTATACGCGATACTGCCGCCATCTGTATATGTACACTATGGGCCATTAAAATTGCTACACCAAGAAGAAATGCAGATGATAAACGGGTGTTAATTGGACAAATACAGTATATTATACTAGAACTGACATGTGATTACATTTTCACGCAATTTAGGTGCATAGATCGTGAGAAATCAGTACCCTGAACAACCACCTCTGGCCGTAATAACGGTCTTGATACGCGTGGGCATTGAGTCAAACAGAGCTTCGATGGCGTGTACAGGTACAGCTGCCCATGTAGCTTCAACACGATACCACAGTTCATCAAGAGTAGTGACGCGTATTGTGGCGAGCCAGTTGCTAGGCCACCATTGACCAGACGTTTTCAGTTGGTGAGAGATCTGGAGAATGTGCTGGCCAGGGCAGCAGTCGAACATTTTCTGTATCCAGAAATGCCCGTACAGGACCTGCAACATCCGGTCGTGCATTATCCTGCTGAAACGTTGGCTTTCGCAGGGATCGAATGAAGGGTAGAGCCACGGGTCGTAACACATCTGAAATATAACGTCCACTGTTCAAAGTGCCGTCAATGCGAACAAGAGGTGACCGAGTCGTGTAACCAATGGCACCCCATACCACCACGCCCGGTGATACGCCAGTATGGCTATGACGAATACACGCTTCCAATGTGCGTTCACCGCGATGTCGCCAAACACGGGAGCGATCATCATGATGCTCTAAACATGACCTGGATTCGTCCGAAAAAATGACGTTTTGCCATTCGTGCACCCAGGTTCGTCGTTGAGTACACCATCGCAGGCGCTCCTGTCTGTGATGCAGCGTCAAGGGTAACCGCAGTCATGGTTTCCGAGCTGATAGTCCATGTTGCTGCAAACGTCGTCGAACTGTTCGTGCAGATGGTTGTGTCTTGCAAACGTCCCCATCTGTTGCTCAGGGATCGGGAGGTGGCTGCACGATCCATTAGCCATGCGGATAAGATGCCTGTAATCTCGACTGCTAGTTATACGAGGCCGTTGGGATCCAGCACGGCGTTCCGTATTACCATCCTGAACCCACCGATTCCATATTCTGTGAACAGTCACTGGATCTCGACCAACGTGAGCAGCAATGTCGCGATACGATAAACCGCAATCGCGATAGGCTACAATCTGACCTTTATCAAAGTCGGAAACGTGATGGTACGCATTTCACCTCCTTACACGAGGCATCGCAACAACGTTTCACCAAGCAACGCCGGTCAACTGCTGTTTGTGTATGAGAAATCGGTTGGAAACTTTCCTCGTGTCAGGACGTTGTAGGAGTCGCCACCGGTGCCAACCTTGTGTGAATGCTCTGAAAAGCTAATCATTTGCATATCACAGCATCTTATTCCTGTCGGTTAAATTTCGCGTCTGTAGCACGTCATCTTCGTGTTGTAGCAATTTTAACGGCCAGTAGTGTATATAACCCTATCCCATGACCTTTTTCACCTCACTGTACGAGCAGGTCAAGAGACACTTTGAACGGAGCCTTAAAGATGAAAGAAAGAAAACGATAAGTCGTGGAGAAACTGGAACTATACTGGAAATCTGGGAACAACGAAGGAAGAACAAACTGCGTGACCTCGTCCTGCATTAAATTCTAAAACTATTTGCAACAGCGTACGCACAGAACACCGTTGGTGCTGATATGTCAGCTGAACAAGGACGATAATACAGGCAGTTATCGCTGGCGCTGTGTGTTAGCAGACCTCTTCTCTGTTGAATACCCGCTAAAAACGCTCAAATATGAAGAAATGAGGTTAGCGTTTAACGATTCCTCGGTGCTGCTGTCATTATAGAAACAGTACAAGCTCTATTCTGGCGAATGAATGTGGGAAGGAGTCCGTCATTGCCTACTGCTCAGACCATCTTAGCAGTAAAATAACGGTAATCTGACATCAAAAAGGTCGGGGCAAGGGGGGGGGGGGAGGGGGTTGAGCATATTCGTCTCGACAATCACGCTTCGTCGCTCGGAAGTTACCCATCCGAAACACAATACTCATGATTTGAAGACGCCAATTGTAAATACCCACGTTGTTACTACTATACACTCCGGTTTATTTATGCCTAGTTCAAAAGAAGTCTGGTACTGCCCTGGAAGTATCGTTGAGAGGAGCTAGATATAGAATACCATCCAGCCATCTTAATGTACGTTTCCCAAGATCTACATAAATTACTTCAGACTTACATAAATTGCTTCAGATTTACATAAATTACTTCAAGAGTATGGCGCATTGATTTCGTTGAATTGGACGCGACCAAACTGTTTCATTCACGCTGCTAGCTTGGCAATGAACCACTCGAATTGTGTGTACTTATATACACTACTGGCCATTAAAATTGCTGCATCACGAAGATGACGTGCTACAGACACGAAATTTAACCGACAGGAAGATGCTGTGATATGCAAATGATTAGCTTTCCAGAGCATTCACACAAGGTAGGCGCCGGTGGTGACACCTACAACGTGCTGACATGATGAAAGTTTCCAACCGATTTCTCATTCACAAACAGCAACTGACCGGCGTTGCCTGGTGAAATGTTGCTGTGATGCCTCGTGTAAGGAGGAGAAATGCGTACCATCACGTTTCCGACTTTGATAAAGGTCGGATTGTAGCCTATCGCGATTGTGGTTTAGCCGGCCGTGGTGGCCGAGCGGTTCTGGGCGCTTCAGTCTGGAACCGCGCGACCGCTACGGTCGCAGTTTCGAATCCTGCCTCGGGCATGGTTGTGTGTATTGTCTTTAGGTTAGTTAGGTTTAAGTAGTTCTAGGGGACTGATGACCTCAGCTGTTAAGCCCCATAGTGCTCAGAGCCATTTGATTGCGTTTTATCGTATCGCGACATTGCTGCTCGCGTTGGTCGAGATCCAATGAATGTTAGCAGAATATAGAATCGGTGGGTTCGAGAGGGTAATACGGAACGCCATGCTGGATCCCAACGGCCTCGTATCACTAGCAGCCGAGATGACAGGCATATTATCCGCATGGCTGTAACGGATCGTGGAGCCACGTCTCGATCCCTGAGTCAACAGATGGGGACGTTTGCAAGACAACAACTACCTGTATGAACAGTTCGACGACGTTTGCAGCAGCATGGACTATCAGCTCGGAGACCATGGCTGCGGTTACCCTTGACGCTGTATCAGAGACAGGAGCGCCTGCGATGGTGTACTCAACGACGAACCTGTGTGCTCGAACGGCAAAACGTCATTTTTTCGGATGAATCCAGGTTCTGTTTACAGCATCATTATGGTCGCATCCGTGTTTGGCAACATCGCGGTGAACGCACATTGGAAGCGTGTATTTGTCATAGCCATACTGGCGTATCACCCGGCGTGATGGTATGGGGTGCCATTGGTTACACGTCTCGGTCACCTCTTGTTCGCATTGACGGCACTTTGAACAGTGGACGTTATATTTCAGATGTGTTACGACCCGTGGCTCTACCCTTCATTCGATCCCTGCGAAACCCTACATTTCAGCAGGATAATGCACGAACTCATGTTGAAGGTCCAGTACGGGTCTTTCTGGATACAGAAAATGTTCGAATGCTGCCTGGCCAGCACATTCTCCAGATCTCTCACCAACTGAAAATGTCTGGTCGTTGGTAGCCGAGCAACTGGCTCGTCACAATACGCCAGTCACTACTCTTGATGAACTGTGGTATCGTGTTGAAGCTGCATGAGCAGCTGTACCTGTACACGCCATCGAAGCTCTGTTTGACTCAATGCCCACGCGTATCAAGGCCGTTATTATGGTCAGAGGTGGTTGTTCTGGGTACTGATTACTCAGGATTTATGCACCCAAATTGCGTGAAAATGTAATCACATGTCAGTTCTAGTATAATATATTTGTCCAATGAATACCCGTTTATCATCTGCATTTCTTCTTGGTGTAGCAATTTTAATGGCCAGTAGTGAACGTCAAAGGCTCGACACTGTTGCGGGATGTACTAGTGCAAGTATTGTATCGGGATACCCATCTGGCGACCTGCTCTTATAGCTTAACTATCTTTAAGGACCGCGCTGTCGACGGGACGTTAAACTCTAATCACCCCTTTTTTCGTATAGTGTAACGGGCAGCGTGCTGGCGTGAGAAACAGGGAAGTGAGACAGACCCAGATGGTTTAACGATCGTGAGCTACTCCTCCGGTCAGCCTGAGAGTTGTGCCTTAGAGAACACGACGTACAAACAGTTAAAATACGTTAACAGACACAAGAAACATGGTGCTGACGACTTCTCTCCCTCAGATAACCTTGGCGGCTGTGAATTCAGGAAGGGCATCCGGCCGCACGGTTAAATGATAAAATTCGCCGCATCGTGAAAAAGCAGACCCTGTACTAGAGGTAATGATTATTAGAGAAAAGAAAATCTCCCTTCTTTCAGGCTAATCCACATGGCACGTTTCAACGGAACAATTATTTGGAAGGAAATCATTAGTATCCTTATCAAAGAAACCATCCCGGCAATCACCTTAACCGATTTACGAATACCACGGAAAATCTTAACTTGGATCTACGTCTCACTTCTCCTGAATGCGAGCCCAGTGACTTAACCATCAAATAACCTCAATCGATGCCACAAATTTCACGGAATGTGCAAGCTTCCTTCGAGGGACGACGAATAACTCTCACTACTTTCCTAACCCGCCTGATCTTGTGGGATTGTGTCTCGATGACACTAATGACCAAGTAATTAAAAGAAAAAGTGTCCGTCAAAAATGCTGACACCTATTGAAAGGAGACAGACGTATTAAGAACGTCAGACCCAAGATACTACGGAAAACTTATCGGTTAAGAAAAATGCGACGAATACATCATCCAGAGTACTTTATAGAAAAAGTCTTTTATTCTTTTTTATTATTTGTCAAAGTTCTTTGCTTCAAAGGAACACAGTGGTATTACGTGTACTTCGAGATCAAACACTTTCATTACGGCCTAGCATTTCTTCAGGAAGAAACATAAGACATTTTCAGGTCATCTTGAGTCGACAAAATGTTCAGTGATATCTTCTGTGCCCTTACTTTCCGTTAATTAACCCTTCCTCGCTGGCTGTACAGCTATAGGATCTTTAACGGATTTTACTGCCATTACATCTTTGCCTTGACAATAGGACCGTTCTCGACACGGCGCTCCCTCAGAACCACTGACCCCCTGGCCTCACAAAGTCAAATTCATGACGGGAAACAGCAAGGATTAATTCTCTGTTACGTATATTCTACTGGAATGTGTCATATATATGATCAAAAATACGAATAATCACTTTGCAACTCATAAACAAACAAATAACAAAACAATCAAAGTTACGTGGGAAAGGCCCTAGTATGTCATATTACCAACGTCTTCCTGTAACTAGTGGCGTATGTCAGATGTTTAACTGTACAGCTTGGATGATACGTATGTCCGTGGATATAGACGCTGATTTTCCTAGAGTGCATTTACTGTACAGCTTGGATGATATGTATGTCTGTGGGTATGGACGCTGATTTTCCTAGTGTGCATAAGTGTGAAACGAAACAAAGAGAAAGGCTAAGATCTCGTGACAATACAAAATCGGCTCGCTTTTAGAAGCACTAAAGGGTCGCCACTTCTGTCTACAAAGCGGTAACAATCAACAATGCCCTGTGGTTCCATTTCAAGGGCACCGCCGCGCGGTCTCAGGCGTCTTGTCACCGTCGGAGGTTCGAGTCCTCCCTCGGGCATAGGTGTGTGTGTGTGTGTGTGTTGTCCGTAGCGTAAGTTAGTTTAAGTTAGATTAAGTAGTGCGTAAGATTAGGGACCGATGACCTCAGCAGTTTGGTCCCTTTAGACCTCACCACAAATTTCAGAAATTTTTCAGGGACACTGAGAGAAACTTGGACTTTAATGTAGAACAATGGATTACATAATTCTGGATTGGATTACATTCTCTGGATGATTTACTTCGATGACTGGAATTCGAACTAATTTTCCTCATCTATATAGATATCTCATAACCACGAATAACAGTTTCAGCCAAAGGCACGGGTCTGACAAACATTACGATATTCTACACTGTTTGCAAGTAATGAACGACTTTTAAAAACCCGCAGAAATTAATCATATCCTAAGTGCTGATTTTAATTGTTCCTAACCTAGTGTAACGACCACGGTAGGCTATAAAGCTAGCAGGCTGGCAGTTAAAGTCGTTTATGGCTTCTCGTCCTGCATGGCGTGCTTACATTCAGCTCGTGCAAAGCACTCACGGCATTCAGTACGAGCACCTTACAACGACGATGAATGGGAGCAGGACGAATCAAACCTATTCCGAAACACGGCTGGTCGGCAGTGATGGAACACTTCATCTTTGACCATGTATCGGCCAAGGACTTACTGTTTCACATAAATGTTACATCAAGCTGCCGGGCCGCGATTTGAATCTTACTTATTCCGTTTACGAGTACAGAGTTTTTCGAGGAAACGATGCTTTCCATCCTTACTAGCGTCTTTAATAAGGATCTAAATTTATATATCTGTATGAGAAATCTCTGACGATTTATTTAGGACACTTTTCCACGTTTGAAAAGCAAGAAAGTAGGAGTAGGGTTTCACGTACAGTCGATGAGGTAAAAAAGACGGAGAGAAAGCTCCGAAAAACCCAGGATGGGGATGGAAATTGATCGTGTCCTTATGAAAGAAACGTCTGAGATGTTTGTCACCTTGTCGAAAGCGTTGTAGAGTTCCATGAGATCTTGACACAATGCAGAGTTCATATAAACTTTTTCCAATATGGCTGCAAATCTACAGCAAAGAAAAGTTGTAGCAAGCAGCTTACTAAATAAATTACTGACCTGTTCAAGTGTTTCTCTTATTTTATTTATTGTTAACACACCGTGCATAACGAGAGGTAAGTTCTTAACGATTATCTGATTACATAAAACATACACAACACATACGAAACCTTATTGATGAACATTGTGTGACGTAAGACACACTGACACACCCGGCAACTGAGTTCTATATACTAAGATGGTATTTCATTCTATCAGACAGTCATGCCCATGACGAATCCATCGAAGAACTACCACGCCATTAGCGTAGCACACATTGTAAAATTTTTACGGTGCCCAGAAACCTGTATCTCACCAGAAATACGGGAGCGAACTGTTACTCCGAGAAGCTAGTGAATGCCACCGAAAAACGAATCGAGGGAGTCTGAAATTATCACTGTAAAGCAAAGGATAAGTTCACATTAGTGTGTGAAACATGGTGGAAGAACCGCTCTCGGCCAGTCAGAAGCCGAGAAGAACGGAAAAATCCTTAGCAGAGAGTAACATAGGCGCTTTTCATGTAAATTGAAGATGGAGGAGGGAGAAAGGAGAAGAAAGGAAAGGTACTGATGATATCAGCTGCTTCGTAATTTTACGCAGAATCAGCGGTGACGAGCAAATATGTGTGCCGGACCGGAACTTGAAACCGGGATCTCCTGCTTACTGGACAGTTGCGTGAACCACTGCTCCACCCGGACATAGTGTTAGTCGTAAATGCGCAGACTATGTCGGCACACTCCTCGCCCGACCCACATCCACACTCAGCGCCACCACTTATCCGAAGCTCCCGTCCAAGTTCTCCGTGCTCGCTAATATCAGATTCCCGCTGGAGGTCCAAGGTAAATGTGCATCTCCATTACTGATGGTTGTAGATTCATAGCTCACCGAGGTGTCTGTTCCTTCGGACATGTTCGAAAGAACAGGCACCACGCATTCATTTACACACATCAAAAAAATTTTGCATCGCCCCAGCTCCCAGAACTCCTGAAGACACACGTTGGCTGTGGATATTGTATCACAGAGTCCCTCTGACTGTTCAAAGATGTCGCTAAACCTGCCAAAGATGTAAACCAATATGCAGCGCCTATGAGACGGAGGGCGTCCGACAGCCGATCAGTTCCAGTCATTCCACCAGGAAGCAGGTACACGGCTCGTGTTGTCTGTAGTTCAACCATGCCTAGACGGTCAATACCGCGGTTCGATCGCGTCCGCATTGTTACTTTGTGCCAGGAAGGGCTCTCAATAAGGGAAGTGCCCAGGCGTCTTGGAGTGAACCAAAGCGATGTTGTTCGGACATGGAGGAGATGCAGAGAGACAGGAACTGTCGATGTCATGCCTCGCTCAGACCGCCCAAGGGCTACTACTGCAGTGGATGACCGATACCTACGGATTGTCTCGGAGGAATCCTGACAGCAACGCCACAATGTTGAATAATGCCTTTCGTGCAGCCACAGGACGTCGTGTTACGACTCAAACTGTGCGCAATAGGCTGCACGGTGTACAACTTCAATCCCGACGTCCACGGCGAGGTCCATCTTTGCAACCACGACACCATGCAGCGCGGTACAGATGGGCCCAACAACATGGCACCGAGCGAGGTGGCGCAGTGGTTAGACACTGGACTCGCATTCGGGAGGACGACGGTTCAATCCCGCGTCCGGCCATCCTGATTTAGGTTTTCCGTGATTTCCCTAAATCGCTCCAGGCAAATGCCGGGATGGTTCCTTTCAAAGGGCACGGCCGACTTCCTTCCCCGTCCTTCCCTAATCCGATGAGACCGATGACCTCGCTGTCTGGTCTCCTTCCCCGAAACAACCAACCAACCAACCAATAACATGGCGAATGGACCGCTCAGGATTGGCATCATGTTCTCTTCACCGAAGAGTGTCGCATATGGCTTCAACCAGACAATCGTCGAAGACGTGTTTGGGGGCACTGTAAGCGAGTGCAGCAGGGTGGAGGTTCCCTGCTGTTTTGGGGTGGCATTATGTGCGGCCGACGTACGCCGCTGGGGGTCATGGAAGGCGCCGTAATGGCTGTACAATACGTAAATGCCATCCTCCGACCGATAGTGTAACCATATCGGTAGCATATTGGCGAGACATTCGTCTTCATGAACGACAGTTCGCGCCCCCATCATGCACGTCTTGTGAATGACTTACTTCGGGATAACGAGTAGAGTGGCCAGCATGTTCTCCAGACATGAACCCCATCGCACATGCCTGGGATAGACTGAGAAGGGCTGTTTATGGACGACGTGATCCACCAACCACTCTGAGGGATCCACCCCGAATCGCCTTTGAAGAGTCGGACAATCTGGACCAATAGTGCCTTGATGAACTTGTGGATAGTATGACACTATTAATACAGGAATACATCAATGCAAGAGGACATGCTACTGGGTATTAGAGGCACCTGTGTGTGCAGCAATCTGGACCACCACCTCTTAAGGTCTCGCTGTATGGTGGTACAACACGCAACGTGTGGTTTTCATAAGTAATAAAAGGGGCGGATGATGTTTATCTTGATCTCTATTCCAATTTTCTGTACAGGTTCCGGAGCTTTAGGAACCGAAGTGATGCAAACCTTCTTTGACGTGTGTAGTAGGCATCTTGGAACAGTTTTAAGTAAGGTTGGCTGGTTTTTGTGACGAGCGCTGTAAGAGACGCATAACTGTGATTTTATACTAGGCGAAACGTGTTACTGTTTCTTGTAATCAATTTAAATTGCATTAAATTCGGTCTATATTGGACGTTATGCATAGCGACGTGCTAGGGTGATTCAAAAAGAAACGAGCCGGAGGCTACAAAATGAAAATTGCTGAAGACATCGTAATGCCGCTACCTATGGAAGAAGGTGTCGTCCCTACAAGAGTGACGAGACTCCAAACTCGCCGCTAGGGTGACATCGGCGTACATTGATTTGGTTACAGGCCGAGAGCGTGCACACGTCCACCATCCACTGCACTCAGCAGTGCTGAAAACAGATAAACGGCAGCCTCAAAAGAAGAGCATAGGGATGTAGTGCACTTCCTTACAGCGGAAGGGGTGCAGGGAACGGAAATTTAACGAACAATGAAAGCAGTTACAGCCATATTCTGGCAGTAAAGTATTGGCGGAGGGAGAGGCGGTGGAAAAGGTAATCTCCCATTTTTCGATTTCATATCCTATCCCCCACTAAGTAGAAGCTTGTGCCCGTTATGCAGTGGACGATGAGATGGTTTCAACCTAGAAAAGCTTTGTGACACACTTTGGCATTCTCTGGGAATCTGCTAATTTTTTTACAGAAACGAAAGGAAGGGAATCCTTAATTGTTTATGAAGCCCAACTGGTGGCAGAGAAGCTTTCCGGATCAGGATGGCGTAACTGCGCACACTCTGACTTTCAGGAGATTTCATACTTTTGCCTGGGCGAAAACGCAACAGGTGTCCATCTAGCACTTGACGTGTTCTGTTCACATACGCAGTTCTTAGTGACGGCAACCATTACACTCTGAAAGCATATCCGCATGCTGCTCAAAACGAGTTCAAGACACCTGTACATGATGTTCATTTGGACTGAGATGCTACTCGAGTGTCATAAAAGAAATTGGCAGGAAGGAAAGCTTGACTTCTACATTACGCCTACTTCCAGGTGTGTCTCTTGAAGTTTTCCCCGCGTAGTGAATATTCCATGAGGTTTCAGGACTGCAGCCGGATTACATCGAGATGTTACCACACTATACAGGCCAACAACCATCTTCAGATGAGTTTTACACTAGAGATTGCTACTACAAATTTGCAACAAAAATTGGAGCGCAGGCGCATGCGCACAGGTTCTGACGACTGTGGCGCTGACATGTTCGCATATCATTATTGGCCCGGAGACTCCGTCTGGGATGTTTGGCCGCCTGGTTCAAGTCTTTTTATTTGACGCCACTTCGGCGTCTTGCGCTTCGATAATGACGACAAGAAGAAATACATCCAGTCCCGAGCGCGGAAAATCCCCGACCCGGCCGGGGATCGATAGCGGTGCCCCATAATCAAAAAAAAATTTTCAAATGTGTGTGAAATCTTATGGGACTTAACTGCTAAGGTCATCAGTCCCTAAGCTTACACACTACTTAACCTAAATTATCCTAAGGACAAACACACACACCCATGCCCGAGGGAGGACTCGAACCTCCGCCGGGACGAGCCGCACAATCCAGGACTGCAGCGCCTCAGACCGCTCGGCTAATTCCTCGCGGCGCCCCATAATCGAGAGTCAGCAACGCTAACCCCAAGTCGACGACCTGCTGACGAGTTTAGTGCTGTCTGTTGAATATTGCTCCGTGTTAGGCCCGCGAGAGCATGTGTAATGGTGACATTGCACGTACTCATGTCGAATTGCTGACCACAGGAGTTGAAATTCAGTGATCAGAAAAATAAAATTAATATTTCCTAGATGTGGCTTTTGGCATAAAAGTTTGGCTTTGGGAAGAAATTAAAGAGATTACCGGGTCCCACGCCTTTTAAGACTGAAAGCCGCAATCACATTTAATAAGATTTTCCGCAAAACGTATTTGCAAAAATTTTTTGATAACTGAATCCCAGAAGGATGTAAAAAGTCTCGTAATTCCTTCCTCCTATATTTCCAAAAAGAAATCGACAATGCGGGCATTCGCAACTGGTATTAGCGTTTTTGGTGTTATTTCTCTTATGGGCATCAAGCCGTGGTACAAGGCGTATTTCTTTGCTTGAAATTTCGTCTTCCAATGTTGGAGACATCATCAGAGGCGTTTACAACTCAGAAAGTAGTTACAGTCTCAAACAAGCTCAAGCTCAGGAAGCCCTACTGTTTATACGTACCAGGCAACGGTCGCTTCGTGACGTCATCAGACCGTTGCACAAGTTGCGCCGACATGTGTTGCGGGGCTTAATTTAGAACTAAGGCCCACAACTAGTCTAATTTCAGTCCTTCTTATTTACTGTTGAAGTTTTTTTTTTTTAATTTCTGTGGTCCCTCTGTACCTCGTATCATTCGTTTCGCTAATACCATGGTTGTATCAAGATCGAGTGATTACTATCGTAGGATGTAAAGAGACGCCATAGTAATTCAAAAACACACAACAACTCTAACATAAAACTAGAAAGATTGAAATCAGAAAAGTTGTGAGCCTCAGTACTAAATAAAGCTCCATAATACATTTCGGGGCCACTCTGTGATCTTAGGCAATGGTCTGATGACGTCACAAAGCAACGGCTGCCTGAAAACATACAAATAGTTCGGCTTGCTGACCGTGTATGGTGTTGTAACTGCTTTCTGTGTAGTTACAGCCTCTGATTATGTCTCCGGCAGAGAAACATGCCTTGGACCACGGCTTAATGCCCATAAAACAAAAATCGCTTAAAACTATACCACAGTGTCGAATGATAACCAAGATACTTATGGAAGATCATACCAGATTTGTGACTGTCTCAGACATTTGGCAGATCGCATCCAGCAAGTTATATTGGATGGAAAATCGTCAACAGAAACGAAAGGAAATCAGGCTACGTCCTAAGGAAGCCCAACAGGACCATTCATGTTCCAGATAGAAACAAACTACACATCAGATAGGGTTAGCAGCAGTCTGAGATTATTCAATGACGATGATTACGAATACAGAAAAGCAGAGGAAATGCATAACGATTTGCACTGATCAGCCAGAACATTATGACTAGCAACCTAACAGCCACTTTTGGTACGGATAACAGCGGCGACGCGTCGTGGCATGGAAGCAATGAGGCCTTGGTAGGTCGCACATCTGCAAACACAAGTCACCTAATTCCCATAAATTTCTGGGCTGGGGACGATGAGCTCTGACACCACGTTCAATCACATCCCAGATGAGTTCTGTCGGGTTCAGATCTGGCAAGCTGTGGGGCCAGCACATTAATTGGAACTCGCTACTGTGTTCCTCGAACCACTCCATCACACTCCTCGCCTTGTGACATGGTGCATTATCTTGTTGAAAAATGCCACTGCCATCGGGAAACATGATCGTTATGAAGGGGTGTACGTTGTCTGCAAGTGTCGATAGCCCTTGCCCGTCATAGTGTCTTGCGCGAGCTCCGCTGATCCGTGGATGTCAACGTGAATGGTCCCCAGAATATAAGGAAGCTATTGCCAGCTTGTCTTCGTCCCGCAACACAGGTGTCAAGGAGCTGTCCCCCTGGAAGACGAGACGGATTCGCGCCCTTCCATCGGCATGATATCTTGCGCCTTCCTCATTCTACACGCGGACAACACGCTCTCTAGTACTACATGCACAGTGCATGTGTCTGACTAGTGGTAATTTCTCGCCAGGTGACAGTGCTATCGCCTGCTCGAGTTCATATCGATAGTACGTCGGTTGCCACAATGTTCTGGCTGGTTAGTGTATACAGTGTTATCACTTGTACTGAAAAACACATTTTCATTGCGGATAGATGCAACGTAGCATCCATAACAGAATTACAGAATCAGTGGCATATTTCTGGGGTTGGTTACGTAGTTTTAAATATCTAGAGGTAATCCTACGGGACGTATGAAATAAAAGGCATACATTAACTCTGAAGTAGGGTTGGTGAATGAAAACATTGTTTGGAAAATTCTAGGAATACACAATTCATAGCCGGCCGGTGTGGCCGAGCGGTTCTAGGCGCTTCAGTCTGGAACCGCACGACCGCTACGTTGCAGGTTCGAATCCTGCCTCGGGCATGGATTTGTGTGATGTCCTTAGGTTAGTTAGGTTTAAGTAGTTCTAAATTCTAGGGGACTGATGACCTAAGATGTTAAGTCCCATAGTGCTCAGAGCCATTTGAACTATATACAATTCATTTATAAAGGAAGCCGCATTAACGATGTTAGTATTGTTCCAATGTTTTGGGGTCCTTGCACGTAGGTCCGCCAGCATACGTCAAAGGAATTCAGAGACGTGTTCTTAGTCATAACATGTCAATACAGCTCTTAAGAAACAGGAACCGTTATCTTCAGTGAACTTAAATGGGTTTCTTTGGAAGAAAGGCGATGTATTCTCTCAAAATAGAGAACCGATATTAGTGGTATACTGCAAACTATTCCTCTGTCTCCATATTATACCTCACGTTGGAAGCGAAATTAAGGTACGAAAGATTAGGATGCGTACATGTGCGTATAGAGTAATTTTTTCTCCTGTTCCATAGGGATAGGTGCAGAGAATGGCTTATATTGGTACGAAGAACACTCCGACAAGCTCTCTTCAGTGGCTGGCGGGATATATATGTAAGTGTAGGTGTATGCTAGCAAAAAGTACTTTTAACGGATTGTCTCTGAAGTGAGATGACTCCTTTACAGCATTTTTTTCTAATGTATTGTATATCAACTGTGTCCATTGGGAATACGTCAAACACTCTCGTTCTAAGTGAACACACATTCGTGAACGTCGTATCTTCTTTCAGCACCGTCAGTTAGATACGACAGGATTTCTACATGCTATCGGCACTAAACACTTGGTAACACGTGGTTTCGTCGTTGTTTGGAAATAGGTTAAATAGTCTACATCAAACGTAACGAAACAGCTTCGCATCGTGCAATTTTGTCATATCGTGCAGGGACACTCGCAACGGGTTTTCACCCACAAGCGACAGGAACTTCACTGTACAAACATCTCTGGAGGCTTATGTTAGACGGAGTTCCAAAATTCACTACGTCGTTTTGAAATAAATACTTATTGTTACTATCATTTGACACTGACCATCTACTGATACAGGGATCTTTAGGAATGTTGGGCTTCGACGGATTTTAGACTGATCGAGTACAGTAGGGTTCACCATTTCCTGTTGCTATACGACGAACTTTGTTAACTTTCATCAGTAATGGCGGAATTTCAACACATGCCTGATTCTCAGGAAGCTGCTTCAACATGGACCCCTCTTGTGTTTCATTATAACTGCATTATACATCAACGATGTGCCCGCTTTGTGAATTATAGATCATAGGTCACAAATCTATTTAAACCACAAATGAGGCAAAAAAACTGACAGTAAGAATAGAAAGTTTGGAATGTTAAACATTTGTGAAGTATTGTGCATTCAGTACCTAAGAGTGGATTCTGCTATCCAGTACTTATGAGTGCGTGGAAAGTTAAGGCTTATTACAATTACGACCAACTCAGAGCTAGAGAGCATTTACCTGCTGGAACAGACTGTAGAGCTGTGGCATGGCTGCTACTGCGCAGCCAACATTTCAAGTAAGGTGGAAAGACTATAGGAAGGCATGTCACAGGTTAACGTCCAATGTACGTAGAGACCATTATATGTCGAGTTAACAGGAATCTGGCAGGTTTGGTGCAATTTTTATGCAGCCTTGACAGTGTCTAATGTAGAAGTCAGGTTCACTATTAAAGCCGGAAATGTAATTATCGCTACAAAACCTATTTACATGCATACACACTAAAGAGCTAAAGAAACTGGTATGCCTGCCTAATATTGTGTAGGGCCCCAGCGAGCACGCAGAAGTATCGCAACATGACGTGTCATGGACTCGAATTATGTATGAAGTAGTGCTGGAGGGTTTCGACACTAAAAATGCTGCAGGGCTGTCCATACACCCGTAAGAATATGAGGAGGTGGAGATCTCTTCTGAACAGCACGTTGCAAGGCTAAAAAAAATGGTTCAAATGGCTCTGAGCACTATGGGACTTAACATCTGAGGTCATCAGTCCCCTAGAACTTAGAACTAGTTAAACCTAACTAACCTGAGGACATCACAAACATCCATGCCCAAGGCAGGATTCGAACCTGCGACCGTAGCGGTCTTGCGGTTCCAGACTGCAGCGCCTTTAACCGCACGGGCACTCCGGCCGGCACACGTTGCAAGGCAACCCACATATGCTCAATAACGTTCGTGTCTGGGGAGTTTGGTGGCCAGCGGAAGTGTTTAAACTCTGTAGCGATTCTGGACGTGTGGGGGTGTCGCATAGTCCTTCTGGAATTGCACAAGTCCGTCGGAATGTACAATGGACATGAATGGATGCAGGTGATCAGACTGGATGCTTACGTACGTGTCACCTGTCAATAGTCGTATCTACACGTATAAGAGGTCCCATATCACTCCAACTCCACACGCTCCACACCATTACACAGCCTCCACCAGCTTGAACAGTCTCTTGCTGACATACAAAGTCCATGGATTCATGAGGTTGTCTCCACATCCGTACACGTCCATCCGCTCGAAACAATTTGAAACGAGACTCGTCCGATCAGGCAACATGTTTCCAGACATCAACAGTCCAATGTCGGTGTTGATGGTCCCAGGCGAGGCGTTAAGCTTTGTGTCGTGCAATCATCAAGGGTACACGAGCCTTCGACTCCGAAAGCCCACATGGATGACGTTCCGTTGAATCGTTCGCACGCTGATACTTACTTTTTGAAATCTGCAGCAATTTGCGGGAAGGTTGCACTTCTGTCACGTTGAACGATTCTCTTCAGTCGTCGTTGATCCCGTTCTTGCAGGATCTTTTTCCGGCCGCAGCGATGTCGGAGAATTGATGTTTTTCCGGATTCTTGATATTCACGGTACACTCGTGAAATAGTCGTACGGGAAAAATACCCACTTCATCGCTATCTCGGAGATGCTGCGTCCCATCGCCCGTGCGCTGACTATAACACCACGTTCAAACACACTTAAATCTTGATAATCTGCCACTGTAGCAGCAGTAAGCGATCTAATAACTGCGCCAGACACTCGTTGTCTTATATAGGCGTTGCCGACCGCAGTGCCGTATTCTGCTTGTTTACATACACTATGTGAGCAAACGTATCCGGACACCAGGCTGAAAATGACTTACATGTTCGTGGCGCCCCCCATCGGTAATGCTGTAATTTAGTATGGTGGTGGCCCACCGTTAGCCTTGATGACAGCTTCCACTCTCGCAGGCATACGTTCAATCAGGTGCTGGAAGGTTTCTTGGGGAATGGCAGCCCATTCTTCACCGAGTGCTGCACTGACGAGAGGTATCGATGTCGGTCGGTAAGGCCTGGCACGAAGTCTGCGTTCCAAAACATCCAAAGATGTTCTATAGGATTCAGGTCGGGACTCTGTGCAGGCCAGTCCATTACAGGGTCGTTTCTGCCTTTACGTTTGGACGCTAATCAAATGAAGCCAACTTGTACGTAACTTTCTTATGTACAAAGCACTGTACCCTTTTATGAGGTCTATGGTATCAGATATTTCACACATTATGAATCGTCGATTGTCCAATACGAGATGGTGCAGTTTCCATATGTTTTCATTTTCGCTCTGTTTTGGGACGTCCTTTACGTGGATTGTATTAAAGAGAAATTTGCCATCTGCTTCTTAATTTTTGGAAATGAAGTTGTACCCTCCTTACAGACCTTCAATAAGTAGGAATGAATAAATTTCCTTTACTTCACGTCTATGATTACAATTTTTTTGTCATCAGACTACCGGTTTCGGTCTATAATGATCATCTTCAGATCTGTTTTATGAAAACATGTGCTAATATACTGGAGTCATCTTGTCAGCAGCACTACTGTTCAAAACAAACTGTTTTGAACAGTAGTGCTGCTGACAAGATGACTCTTGTGTATACTATTATTTATATACGTTTGACGATGCCGCCACTGATTTTGTGTTTTACACTTGAGGATGCCACTATGACTTCAGTATATTAGGACATGTTTTTATAAAACAGAACTGAAGATGGTCATTATAGACCGAAACGAGTAGTCTGATGACATAAAAAATTTGTGACCATATACGCGAAATAAAGGAAATTTATTCTATTTTCGGGACTGTTCAATTCGCGACCATGACGCAGCTTGTGGAACTGGGTATGAGTTGCTGTTGGGGGCATACCAGCCACAAACCAACAATTTTACGATGTTCGATTGAAACTAAACCAAATCGACTTGTTAAAAATAGCCGTGTAAACAAAACAGTTGCACAGATTACGTTAACACTTAACTTACAATATTGCACAACATGAATTAATGTGGTCCACAAAACTTCATTGGTCTCCACGCTATCTCTCTCCCAGGCCGAGAACTTCTCACTTTATCCTCGCAGAGACTTCGTTACTGAACTCAATGAAGCTTTTTCTGTGACTGCCATAAGAGAACAACCCCGTCGACAGTAATACGATGTTAGTAGGTTGGTGCGCCATTGAGCCTCGTTAAGCGCCTCCCTTAGCTACATGTCTGCACGCACTGCGTGGCATATAATCAAACACGCCTCACTCGTTGCTCGCCTCTGTTGCCTTGGCCGTGCGCCACGAAGTGTTGGTAATTGGAGGCGAGGTCTGACGCCTCTCAGCACGGATGCACGGCAGCCGCAGAAGCCGGGAAGCGGTCTGACGTGTCGGCTGGCCTTGGAGCGCAGCGGCTATGTGTGAACGATACGGCAAACAATTGGCCGATAGGAAACACGTGTGCAGCAGCCATCTTCATTAATTATCTCCAGTCTACGACGATGCTGTTCCTGCCACATTGCCGGGACGTGAGTTCGATAATTAGACGGTGGTTGAAACACTATCTATTGTACCGCAACTGTCTAAAGAGCTGTCACTCAATAATGAGATGTTCACTCTGCATCGGAGTGTGCGCTGATATGAAACTTCCTGGCAGATTAAAACTGTATGCCGGACCGAGACTCGAACTCGGGACCTTTGCCTTTCGCGGGCAAGTGCTCTACCATCTGAGCTGCCCAAGCACGACTCACGCCCCGTCCTCACAGCTGTACTTCCACCAGTACCTCGTCTCCTACTTTCCAAACTTAACAGAAGCTCTCCTGCGAACCTTGCAGAACTAGCACTCCTGGAAGAAAGAATATTGCGGAGACATGGCTTAGCCACAGCCTGGGGGATGTTTCCAGAATGAGATTCTCACTCTGCGGCGGAATGTGCGCTGATATTAAACTTCCTGGCAGATTAAAACTGTGTGCCGGACCGAGACTCGAACTCGGGACCTTTGCCTTTCGCGGGCAAGGAGTGCTAGTTCTGCAAGGTTCGCAGAGAGCTTCTGTGAGGTTTGGAAACTAGGATACGAGGCACTGGCCGAAGTAAAGCTGTGAGGATGGGGCGTGAGTCGTGTTTGGGTAGCTCAGATGGTAGAGCACTTGCCCGCGAAAGGCAAAGGTCCCGAGTTCGAGTCTCTGGCCGGCACACAGTTTTAATCTGCCAGGATGTCACTCAATAATCCATATTACTAACGGCTAACCCGGTTCAAACTTCATGGTGCACCGTCACTGCTGCAGGTTGCCTACCTAAGGACTTCATGGGCAACAAAAATTTCATTTTCAATATTTCATGTAATTATTGGCCGAATAAAAAAAAATAAAATGCTCTCACAATTTACTCATGAAGAAGAATAATCTTGCGTTAACGTTTAACACTGTAAGACACGTATTACATTTAAAAGCAGCGCATATGCCTTGAGGCAAAGTAACTCACGGCGCGCAAATTATACAGACTATATTCATCCAGTGTTTGAATATGATAGGACTTAGCTACTTCCAGCAAACTTTAAACAGAATGTCAGACCTTTTCTAAAATTTTTCTCGCTTACATGCTCAATGTGGAATATTTAACACATTAACTCATTTGTACAGTAACCCGACGTTTGAAGCTGTTTTACACATGGGAGATCGATTATTTAGAGAAAAGAGAGGGTTACTGGTGAATTTCTAAACCATGAACATGAATCGCACGTGCGTGACAACGAAAGAACAGGCAAGTATTCATTGCCCGCTTAACTCTACATCTACATCTACATCTACATACATACTCCGCAATCCACCATACGGTGCGTGGCGGAGGGTACCTCGTACCACAACTAGCATCTTCTCTCCCTGTTCCACTCTTAAACAGAACGAGGGAAAAATGACTTCCTATATGCCTCTGTACGAGCCCTAATCTCTCTTATCTTATCTTTGTGGCCTTTCCGCGAAATATAAGTTGGCGGCAGTAAAACTGTACTGCAGTCAGCCTCAAATGCTTGTTCTCTAAATTTCCTCAGTAGCGATTCACGAAAAGAACGCCTCCTTTCCTCTAGAGACTCCCACCCGAGTTCCTGAAGCATTTCCGTAACACTCGCGTGATGATCAAACCTACCAGTAACAAATCTAGCAGCCCGCCTCTGAATTGCTTCTATGCCCTCCCTCAATACGACCTGATAGGGATCCCAAATGCTCGAGCAGTACTCAAGAATAGGTCGTATTAGTGTTTTATAAGTGGTCTCCTTTACAGATAAACCATATCTTCCCAAAATTCTACCAATGAACCGAAGACGACTATCCGCCTTCCACACAACTGCCATTACATGCTTGTCCCACTACATATCGCTCTGCAATGTTACGCCCAAATATTTAATCGACGTGACTGTGTCAAGCGCTACACTACTAATGGAGTATTCAAACATTACGGGATTCTTTTTCCTATTCATCTGCATTAATTTACATTTATCTATATTTAGAGTTAGCTGTCATTCTTTACCCCAATCACAAATCCTGTCCACGTCATCTTGTATCCTCTTACAGTCACTCAACGACGACACCTTCCCGTACACCACAGCATCATCAGCAAACAGTCTCACATTACTATCCACACTATCCAAAAGATCATTTATGTAGATAGAAAACAACAGCGGACCTACCACACTTCCCTGGGGCACTCCAGATGATACCCTCACCTCCGATGAACACTCACCATCGAGGAAAACGTACTGGGTTCTATTACGTAAGAAGTCTTCGAGCCACTCACACATTTGGGAACCAATCCCATATGCTCGTACCTTAGTTAGGAGTCTGCAGTGGGGCACCGAGTCAAACGCTTTCCGGCAGTCAAGGAATATGGCATCCGTCTGATACCCTTCATCCATGGTTCGCAAGATATCATGTAAAAAAGGGCGAGTTGCGTTTCGCAGGAGCGATGTTTTCTAAAGCCGTGCTGATGCATGGACAGCAACTTCTCTGTCTCAAGGAAATTCATTATATTCGAACTGAGAATATGTTCGAGAAGCCTCCATTTTAGCTCTGACGTCCTTTGAGATGGATGGGAGAACAGCAAATAAATAACACTTCAGATGGTCCGATACCTACTTTCACTCTCGATGTGGTATTTATCTCGCTTATTTCGTAGTAGTTTTGTGTGATGTTGCTACGTTTCTACCTGGTTAAACTCTAGCTCGATTATTCTTTGGACATTTTGTCCAAATTAATACTTACACGTAATATTATGTATTTTGGATTTATTCTTTGGAACTTGCGATATAGGTTTCACTACGGAATCTGTAGTGTTAGTGTTGCTAATTCACTTGAGAGTCCCAGAGAGCAGCACCCCGTACACTGTAAGGGAGCCAGATGAAATACTGTTATGACGATATTTATGGAATATTACGTCGGTTCTTGAAGGAACATGGACCTATTAGTAACTGAATACAACGTATTAATGTTCCACAATAGTAGTTATTAGTTCATTATGAACCGGCTTTCGGCTTCTTAGGCCATCGTCAGATAACTTAATGTTGAACAGATAGTCCAAATTCAGTGAGAATTCATAGCTCTACAAAGAATGCTGTACAAAGGCATGTGACATTTTATGACTATACTGATACAAAACACAAGCATGGTGTAATACCTAAAGAGACACTGAACAAATAAATCTTATATTACAGTATATTCAGATGTTAAAACTACGTGAGTGTATAAAACAGAAATAATCTACAGGTGCGTAATGGCACAGGCTATTATGTCATAAGGACAAACTGGTGAATGTGACGAACAGGCCGAATAAAGGGAGGAGAAGGAAGACGTCTATGGGATGTGGGCGTGTAACAGTTATAACAAGCTTATTAACTAATGGTGACAGGAATAATAACTGGCTGCTAGTTTAAAAATGGTGAGTCATGGAACGGTGTTTAGTCATCAAGGAACAGGTCAGCATTCTTCGATTAGCATTAAATTATGTTAGTTTACTCTCTTTAGTTCCTTTATGGAGAACATCACATTTCACATCGTATGAATGACATTCATTCAGAGCATTTTCAGCTTGTCTTTTGTATCAAGACAGTCATAAAATGTCACATATCTTTATTCAGCATTCTTCGTACAGCTGTGAATTCTCGCTTAAGTTGTGTGGATTATCTGTTCAGCATTAAGTTCTCTGACGATGACCTAAGAAGCCGAAAACCGGATCATAACGAACTAATAAATACATTGTATTCAGTTATTAATAAATCTTATGACGTATTATTGGGTACCTAACAACATCGCAGCGACATTTCAATCATCAGTTTCATCTTCAATTACATATTTAATTTTCTCGAAAGCAGATAGTTACTGAAGCTTTCCTGAGTGTCATCTTTATTCTAAAGCTTGTGTATGGTGCCCCAATTACCAAATGCCTGCGTGTCTCATGTTATTTAGAAATATCTGTTTTTAAAAGTGGAAAATTAGGAGGAGGCTCTCTATTACTACACTGGTGTGCAAAACTTTAGGACGAAAATAACTTTCACACGATGTGTCATTACCAAGTAACATAGCCGATGAATCATCGACCATAGAGAGAAAGAACTGCTGCAGTATAGTACGAAAGGTACTCGCCATGTTAGGGTACACCAATGTACAATTCGTGCTTAATACGCATGGAATGGAAACCCAAAATGTTCTTGGCAATTCCCCAGGAGCTTGAGAAGCGTTCCAAAGCGAACCACCGGGTTGTGTGGCGCAGTAGTTAACATATCAGACACGTATTCGAAAAGAGTGAAGTTCACATTCGCAGAATTGCTTTTTCGTGGTTTCGCTAAATCACTGACGATGAATGCTAGGATGGTTCCTTTCAATTCTCGTACAGTCTGAGCTTATGTTCCGTCTCAAAATATCTCGTCGTAGATGGAACTTGAAAATACAGTATATCTTCAAGAAACATCGCCCCAGCTGACAAATCTCACAATGGGTAAGGTTAACATCGGCACAAAACACAGCGCTGCCTCCGAGCAGTAAAAGTCGTAACGAAACAAATTGTTGTACAGGGCGGACATAAATAAACTTTCGCTACCTGAGAGGGCCCCCACGAAAAACGAGTGATCGTAGGACAAAGAAACTTTGTGGAAGAGAAATAAAGAATAACCCACTGAAAGAAAGACGTTTTAATTTCCATATAGGAGGATAACATTTGTTAACTGCGTACCATTTTTACGTTCCAGGTTACACACTTTGCTCAATGTGACGACCATCAGCATCCATGCCAGCCTGGAACCGCACTGGAGCCTGCGAGATTGCTCGACTGCTGCCCGAAATATCTCAGGTGTCTTGTGGACCGTGAAATGTTCAACTGTCGTGACACAGCTTGCACACTGCTTGAAACTGCGTCCAGCACTCTCAGCTACGGCAACGGTTAACTTCTTGAACAATTTGTGGTGCAACTGCCAGGAGCAGTTCCCAAATCGACAGTTAATTCTAACTTCCGAATCACGTTCCCCAACACCGTTGCCGAAATAGGACACGTATGTAGTCCTTTAATGCGTTGATACTCGCGAAGAGCAGTAACACTATTGCTGTCGTTTTGATAAAACATCTTTACGAGTAAGACCCTACTCAGCTTGGCCAGACCCATGTTCATTGCAACTGTTAACGCACATTGATGCCTGTGTTTCAACCCCACGTTATCGTTTCAGCACCGAAGTCTAACGGCAAGCCATGACGCTAACACTACTAACAACGTACACTACTGGCCATTAAAATTGCTACACCAAGTAGAATAGCAGATGATAAACGGGTATCCATTGGACAAATATATTATACTAGAACTGACATGTGATTACATTTTCACGCAATTTCGGTGCACAGATCCTGAGAAATCAGTACCCAGAACAACCACCTCTGGCCGTAATAACGGCCATGATACGCCTGGGCATTGAGTCAAACAGAGCTTGGATGGCGTGCACAGGAACACCTTCAACACGATACCACAGTTCATCAAGACTAGTGACTGGAGTATTGCGACGAGCCAGTTGCTCGGCCACCATTGACCAGACGTTTTCAATTGGTGAGAGATCTGGAGAATGTGCTGGCCAGGGCAGCAGTCGAACATTTTCTGTATCCAGAAAGGCCCGTACTGGACTTGTAACATCCGGTCGTGCATTATCCTGCTGAAATGTAGGGTTTCGCAGGGATCGAATGAAGGGTAGAGCCACGGGTCGTAACACATCTGAAATGTAACGTCCACTGTTCAAAGTGCCGTCAATGCGAACAAATGGTGACCGAGACGTGTAACCAATGGCACCCCATACCATCGCGCCGGGTTATACGCCAGTATGGCAATGACGAATACACGCTTCCAATGTGCGTACAACGCGATGTCGCCAAACAAGGATGCGACCATCATGATGCTGTAAACAGAACCTGGATTCATACGAAACATGACGTTTTGACATTCGTGCACCCAGGTTCGTCGTAGAGTGCACCATCGCAGGCGCTCCTGTCTGTGATGCAGCGTCAAGGGTAACCGCAGCCATGGTCTCCGAGCTGATAGTCCATGCTGCTGTAGACGTCGTCGAACTGTTCGTGCAGATGGTTGTTGTCTTGCAAACATCCCCATCTGTTGAGTCAGGGATCGAGACGTGGCTGTACGATCCGTTACAGCCATGCGGATAAGATGCCTGTCATCTCGACTGCTAGTGATACTAGGCCGTTGGGATCCAGCAAAGCGTTCCGTATTACCCTCCTGAACCCACCGATTCCATATTCTGCTAACAGTCATTGGATCTCGACCAACGCGAGCAGCAATGTCGCGATACGATAAACCGCAATCGCGATAGGCTACAATCTGACCTTTATCAAAGTCGGAAACATGATGGTATGCATTTCTCCTCCTTACACGAGGCATCACAACAACGTTTCACCAGGCAACGCCGGTCAACTGCTGTTTGTGTATGAGAAATCGGTTGGAAACTTACCTCATATCAGCACGCTGTAGGTGTCGCCACCGGCGCCAACCTTGTGTGAATATTCTGAAAAGTTAGTCATTTGCATATCACAGCATCTTCTTCCTGTCGGTTGAATTTCGCGTTTGTAACACGTAATCTTCGTGGTGTAGCAAGTTTAATGGCCAATAGTATAAATCCTGCAGCGCACAGTCTGAACTACATTTTTGTAAAGTTGGATAACCGAATGGTAAACAGTGTTCTGTCTACACTGGCTCTAGTAGCGAAAGTTTAATTATAGTTACTCTGTACTTCGCAACTGTGAAGCATTCTTTTCTCAACCGAAAAGTAACTTTAGTCCCGAACTGAAATTCTTGAAGTACATAATGATATTTGCGCAACTGCGGTTCGTATTACTGCGGATTCAAGTGCTAGTATAAACCGACACCGTTACATCCTAACCGAGATTCAGTGGTGAATGTTCTAGAAATCAGGATGACTGCCACCATCTTAATACGCGGCGTACCTCGCGTTCGCAATGCCTGACTCTCTCTATTTTCCAACGATCCGAATATGTTCGCTGTGCCATACTGCTTTCCTACGACTCGAATACTGACTCAGCACACGCATTCTGAACCAATGTACCCAAGCCATAAATAACAAAGTTTATACGATCTGTTGTACGAACACTAAACGGTCTTTCACTGGCTGCCTCGTATGTCGCATGATACCTAGTTGTTCCACCATAGTTCCGCATAACGTCATCATGGCACAATATTTTTTTCAGGGCTCTGAGACCCCTTCAATTCTGGAGGTAGTTTATAACGATATTTTCGAACCAATAACGGCGTCACTATTGCCGCCAGAAATATCGAAAATGTTGTGAGTTCGCTAATTTTAGAGCCGTGGCAAAAAAGTCAACTTTTCGTAGAAGATTGAGCTGTTGCGTTTGGTGTGCTAGCCTTTCACGTATATGAACCTCGTAACTTAAAGAAGAAATATGGGGAATTTCTTATACCAAAATAATCACTGCTGTTCTTGCCCAGGGCAAATAATGTAATATGGGTTGCTTATCTGAAGGTGCATGAAATATTTTCCGGGCCAGTTTCTTTTGACAACATCTTGTATGACCTAGAGTAGTTCTGAAACGTTACCTAGATACGTATCTACGGCAGCAAAAGCGTCCCACATCACGTCATAACACGAATTTCAGACACTCTAGCATTATAGAGCTGTAATGCAACATTAAAGCCTTACAAACATCCGAAAAGTTATACAGGTTGTCCCAGGAGGAATGGTCAATATTCAGCGATATGAAAGGAACGATCATTCGTAGCAAAAAGTATGGTAAACATGGGCTCTAAAATGCGCACCTTCAGACCTATGAGCACTTCTTTATCTTCGACATTGTGAAACATCTCTTCTGCTGGAAGCTCTTTGCTTTCCATATTTTGAGAGGAGGTTGTTGTTGTTGTGGTCTTCAGTCCTGAGACTGGTCTGATGCAGCTCTCCATGCTACTCTATCCTGTGCAAGCTTCTCCATCTCCCAGTACCTACTGCAGCCTACATCCTTCTGAATCTGCTTGGTGTATTCATCTCTTGGTCTCCCTCTACGATTTTTACCCTCCACGCTGCCCTCCAGTACCAAATTGGTGATCCCTTGATGCCTCTCCCATAGTGCTCAGAGCCATTTGAACCATTTGAACCCTTGATGCCTCAGAACATGTCCTACCAACCGATCCCTTCTTCTACTCAAGTTGTGCCACAAACTCCTCTTCTACCCAATTCTATTCAATATCTTCTCATTAGTTATGTGATCTACCCACCTAATCTTCAACATTCTTCTGTAGCACCACATTTCGAAAGCTTCTATTTTCTTCTTGTCGAAACTATTTATCGTCCATGTTTCACTTCCATACATGGCTACACTCCATACAAATACTCTCAGAAACGACTTCCTGACACTTAAATCAATACTCGATGTTAACAAATTTCTCTTCTTCAGAAACGCTTTCCTTGCCATTGCCAGTCTACGTTTTATATCCTCTCTACTTCGACCATCATCAGTTATTTTGCTCCCCAAATAGCAAAACTCCTTTACTACTTTAAGTGTCTCATTTCCTAATCTAATTCCCTCAGCATCACCCGATTTAATTCGACTACATTCCATTATCCTCGTTTTGCTTTTGTTGATGTTCATCTTATACCCTCCTTTCAAGACACTGTCCATTCCGTGCAACTGCTCTTCCAAGTCCGTTGCTATCTCTGACAGAATTACAATGTCATCGGCAAACCTCGAAGATTTTATTTCTTCTCCATGGATTTTAATACCTACTCCGAACTTCTCTTTTGTTTCCTTTACTGCTTGCTCAATATACAGATTGAATAGCATCGGGGAGAGGCTGCAACCCTGTCTCACTCCCTTCCCAACCAATGCTTCCCTTTCATGTCCCTCGACTCTTATAACTGCCATCTGCTTTCTGTACAAATTGTAAATACCCTTTCGCTCCCTGTATTTTAGCCCTGCCACCTTCAGAATTTGAAAGAGAGAGGAGGTAGTATGGACTAAATGGTTCAAATGGCTCTGAGCACTATGGGACTTAACATCTGTGCTCATCAGTCCCTTGAACTTAGAACTACTTAAACCAACTAACCTAAGGACATCACACACATCCATGCCCGAGGCAAAGTTCGAACCTGCGACCGTAGCGGTCGCGCGGTTCCAGACTGAAGCGGCTGGCAGTATGGACTAAAACAAGAAAAAATTATCTAGTAAACATGGCTTCTACAACGGATACCTTCAGGGCTACGAGCATTCGTTCGACAGAAGAGATATGTTTCACAGTAGCGAAGACCTCTCTCAATCTGGTCCACTGATTTCCTGGAAGTCTTGTGCAAAGATTAGCCATAATGGTCCACCTCACTATTAATGGTCATCTCAGCATATCCTTTATCTTCACTTTCTCCCTTTTACTTTTGCGAGACAATCAGCATTTTGTTACTTTGCTCCATATGTCATCGTGCGCCTTCGCAGCACAGTGGCCTTGCGTGTCTGGCTGCTATGGGGAGAAACCGCGATCGATCCCTGGTATTGGCGGAGATTTTTCCTTGCTGAAAGGAAAGGTGCACTCGATCCCGTGAGGCCAACTGAGGAGCTACTTGAATGAGAAGTAGCGGTTTCAAGGTTAACAAAGCCGAGAACGGCCGTGAGAGCGGTGTTCCGCTTGCGAGCCCCTCCATACCGCATTGGCATAGCATAACATAACTGTCGGTCGCTCCCGATTGGCCCTTCTGTACCAAAACGCGGAGGTTTGCTTTATTTGCTCCATGTCGCATCGGAACTTCTTATAACGAGTCCCACCCAGCACCCAGTGCAGTTCAAGACTTTTAGCTTGGATCAGTGCTTTGTTTACTCCTGTTTGTCCTTAAATCTTAGTTTCCGACCCTGCATCATAGCGTTATATTTCACATACCGCATTCCAACGATCAGTGTCATATACTGACTTTTTTTCGTTACGTGATAGAGCAAGTCGAAGAATATATGACAGTAGGATTAACACAAGAATTAAACAGCTGTTTTTAGACATACTGGCAAGTCTCCCAACATATGAGATGTCAAGCTATAATACGTTTTCCATATATTCGTTGTGCGGGTATCAGTTTCGATTTGCTGCTTGTTGATGAATGACAGGACTTGCTCAAAGCACGTACAGTCATGTTCAAAAGTATCCGAACGACCTGAATTGCATTTCGCCGGATTCGCATTCAACCCGCATAACGCAGCTGTCTAGCAGGTCCTCTAATCGCTCCTCGGTACAGTCGTTTGACTATCGAAAATGGTTCCAACAAGTCACCACTAGAAAACACTGCTCTGTATCGCAATAACTCAAGATGTAAAGTAATGCCACGATACTACAAATATGGTTCAAATGTCTCTGAGCACTATGGGACTCAACTGCTGTGGTCATAAGTCCCCTAGAACTTAGAACTACTTAAACCTAACTAACCTAAGGACAGCACACAACACCCAGCCATCACGAGGCAGAGAAAATCCCTGACCCCGCCGGGAATCGAACCCGGGAACCCGAGCGTGGGAAGCGAGAACGCTACCGCACGACCACGAGATGCGGGCACTACAAATATCAGGGAACACCTTATCACAGATAAGACTGTCCTTAAGGCTTGCAAGCTCACATTTATTACGACAATAAATGACATACCTGAAATGTTACCACTCTCATTACTACGTCAGATAGGTAATGCACGTAGTAAGTTCGTCGTATTCATGATGTCTTAAAACTAACATACCGTACTTATTATTTAACACAAAATGACATTAAAAACTTAAGTTATTCACGAGCAGCTAGCTGAAAATATGTATGAACTTCAAATGACACGACGAACCGTCTCGTTCTGCATATGCATTCAAACCCAGGTCATGCAGACTAAGCAAAGATTTCGTGACTGATGGAAACTAACAGTCATTCCTGACTAGGCATACAGAGAGTGATATACCTCGATTTTAGACAGTATCAGTTAACAAATATCAACTTTTAATTACATAAAGTAAACATTTTTAACGGACGCGTATTCCTACCCAGCATCGATTTTCCCTGTTAACGAACTACGAGAGATGTTAAATATTGCTTCTTCACAAGTAACTTACTTGAAATACCGTGAGGTAAAGCTTTGTGTAGGACAGGGATTCGAACCCAGATCCTAATCTGATTGTTATCGAAACACAATCAACTATGACATATCGGATTTTCTCGGCAGTAGCTAGATGTTTTAACTGAAATGACGAGACGAAACATTAATTTTTTCCTTCCCAGGACTCCAACCCGGCACCTATCCCTTTTATATTCTAGAGAAAACGAACGTTAAATATGGGCTTGTTACACCAGCAGCGAGATGTGAGCAACTTTGTTCTAGAAATAATATGACGAATTGTTCAGTGCTGACTGGGAATCGAACCCCACACATAGTCCGCAGCTCGTGGTCGTGCGGTAGCGTTCTCGCTTCCCACGCCCGGGTTCCCGGGTTCGATTCCCGGCGGGGCCAGGGATTTTCTCTGCCTCGTGATGACTGGGTGTTGTGTGCTGTCCTTAGGTTAGTTAGGTTTAAGTAGTTCTAAGTTCTAGGGGACTGATAACCAAAGCTGTTATGTCTCATAGTGCTCAGAGCCATTTGAACCATTTTTTTGAACCCCACACATATTGATGTGGACTACCCACAAAGAGACGTCAGCTACCGAATTTTTCTCCACCAGTTGTGTTTTGTAGTTTTCATATGGTAGTCTGGCATCTTTAGAAACCAAATCACTCAGATAGCACAATGTTTCAGGGAATTTCTTTCCTAGCTGTTAAGTCAAGCTTTGTGCCACAAAAGGTGTGACATATCTGCTAAGTTGGTATGTAATGTTCTTCGTACTAACGCGGAACCTTCTCCATAATAGCACATTATCGACAACAGAATGCTTGTTGGGAGCACGTTTCTTCTCTTTTCATAAGGAAAGAAGATTAGGGTTTAACTTCTCGTCGACAATGATGTCATTAGAGATTGCTCTTGGGCTTCGACTGGAGAAGGAAATTAGACGCGACCTTTTTAAAGGAAGCAAACCGTCCTTCGTCTTAACAGATTTAGGGCAACCACGAAATATCTAATCGTGACTCGCCAGTCGACTAGTATGCTAGTCCGGAGTTTTAAGTAATGGTTTCCTTGAAGCTCTAACCTCATTTCCCCCTGTATTTTCTCCCTCCTTCCGTATTCTGCACACGACCGACTTCCGCAATCTGCACACTATCGACTTCATTTTAAAATTTTGAAAGATAAGCTGTCGCGCCTGTCCACAAAGACATTTTCCGCTATTATTTACTATATTTGCACTGAAAAATAACAAAGAGCACTACTTTGAACTGGAACGTGACTGTATCTCGATCAAATTGGTTCCTGCCACAGGCGGGACTACAGTTTGTTTTGTCGAGAAATTTAGTGATGATTCAAAATATCCCGAGTCGGTAAGACTTCTAGAAATACACTGGCCGGACATGCCCCAGCAGCCAGTGCGAAAATTCCTACAGCAGTGGAGTCTGAACCTCGAGAAATAATAAGCCACGTACCAGTAACACACCTCCGAATTTTTCCAGTTTCACGTTCAACGCCATGGCAAATACACTGGTGGTCTTTAAGATTGCAACACCTTGAAGTTGATATGCAACAAAGGTCAAAATGGCCTAAATATGTAAATGATCAGCATTTCAGTGCAAGCGCACACAGCAGGTAGGAGTAACGCCATCTACTTTCTGCGTACGGTGTGTTTTCGTACGAGCGTGCAAAAATTTAACAGGACATAGAGGATGCTCCACTGAACAATTTGAGGTAGGGAATCTGGGGTCGAAGAAGCCAGCTTAAGGAGGTATGGAAGTAAACTCGTCCACCGCTTTGTCGAGTATTAGTGTTTTCCAGCTTATTTACAACCAACATGCGTACACGTTTACAAGTACTGTGCTGTTTATTTACATGTACAGTCTTTATTTCCTGCAAGGAAACAAGGAAGACGAGCCATATCTTCCACCTGGCCGTCTGAATGGCCACCTGTACTTGAGCTTCGTGCAAAGAGTTCTATCTGGGTTGTAGGAGAACGTAACCTTGGCTGTTCGTGAGAGGATGTGGATACACATGACGGTGCGCAGCCTCACTTCGGTGTGAACGTCCGCAGCCATTTCAGTGTTGTGTTTCCTGGTCGCTGGATTGGAAGTGGAGATCCTATTCCGTGGCCTGCGAGGTCATGTGACCTGAATCCTCTTGATTATTTTCTATGGGATATCTGAAGTCACTTGTGTATGAAATCCAAGTGGATACGGAGATGGAATTAGTTGCCAGAGTTATAGCTGCCTGTGATGTGATTCGAAACACATCAGGGATATTTATCCGGGTGCGCCACACTCATGTTCGTCGATGTCATGCTTCCATTGGGTTAATGGCCGTCATTTTCAGCACATTTTGTAAGATAAAGTACAAATGGTACGTTCATTGTGTCAGTGATGGCGTTTTCAGTTAACTGTAAATGTAATGTAAATAAAAAAGTGTACAGTAATGCGATTTCATTCCTATTATCTTCTTAAGTTGACTTCTCCAACTCCAGGATACCTTCCACAAATTGTTCTGTTACATTTTTGCTCCCTCTTACAGAAACACCCTGTATAAGGAAAGGTTCTGCAGTGGGCTTCTCATTCAGATATCGCGTGACTTTCATGTCAGTATGGAATATATGCCCCGGCCACTGTGGCCGAGCGGTTCTAGGCGCTTCGGTCCGGAACTGCACTGCTGCTACGGTCGCAGGTTCGAACGCTGCCTCCGGCATGGATTTGTGTGATGTCCTTAGGTTAGTTAGGTTAAAGTAGTTCTAAGTCTAGGGGACTGATGACCTCAGATGTTAAGTCCCATAGTGCTTACAGCCATCTTGCTTCAACCCGAGAAAATTCTGGTCATGCGTAAAATTACTAAGCTGGTCAAAGACGTGTATCGACTCACTCATTGACCAGTCTGCTGTGGCAACAGGAGACAGCAAGAGAAAAGAAGTTTTAAATTTCGCGTTAAAAAAAAAAATCATTCACGCAGGAGGATCGTTTAACAGTCGCACACACTCTCGCAGAGAGGACACTGAAATAGCCAACACAGGCGTTCAGAATCAACTGAAAGGGCTGAAAACAAGTAACTGGCCAGGTCCACTTGGAATCCCAAATCCGTTTTACAGAAAGTAGTCTTCGGCCTTGCCCCTTAGTTACCTTGCATTTATCGCGAATCGCTTACCCAACGCAACGTCCCAATTGACTGGAAAGAAGCGTAGGTGACTCCTGTATATAAGAAGCGTTCAAGAATGGGCCCGCAAAATTACAGACCAACATTCGTAACGTAGATTTGTTGCAGAATTCTTGAGCATATTCTAACTTCGGATGTAATAAATTTCCTTGAAACAGAAACGCTTCTGTCCACAAATCAGCACTGATTTAGAAAGCATCGCTCATGCGAAACTCAGTCTGCCCTTTTCTCGCACAATATCCTGCAAACCAAGTATGAAGGGCATCATGAAGAGTCCACTTTCCAACATTTCCGGTAGATGTTTGACACAGTGCCCCATCAGAGATAAAGGTATCGTCGGCAGTTCTCTACATACATCAACGATCTGACGGAGAGGCTGAGCAGCATTCTGCGACTGTCTTCTGATGACATTGTAATGTACGGGAAAGTGTCATGAGATACTTCCTAATGTCGTACTGGACCTCCTTTTACCCGGCGCAGTGCAGCAACTCGAAGTTCAAATGGTTCAAATGAAGCACCTAGAACCTCTCGGCCACATCGGCCGGCCAACTCGAAGTGATATGGATTCAACAAGTAGTGGGAAGTCCACTGCAGAAGTATTGAGACATGCTGCATCTACAGCCGCACATAATTACGGAAGTGTTGCCGTGCAGTATTTTGTTTACGACCTGACCTCTCCATTATGTACCATAAATGTTCAATGGAATTCATGTCGACCGAAATGGGTGGCCAAATCTTTAGCTCAAATTGTCCAGAATGTTCTTCAAACCAATCGCGAATAACTGTGGCCCGGTGACATGGCGCAATATCATCCATGAAAATTCCATCGTTGTTTGAGAACTCGAAGACCATGAAAGACTAAAATAGTCTCCAAGTAGCCGAACATAACCATCTCATCATCGATTCAGTTGGTGCAAAGGACCCATTCCATTTCATGTAAACGCAGCCCACACCATTATGGAGCCATCACCAGCTTGCACAGTGCCTTGTTGACAACATGCGTCGATGGCTGTTGGGGTGTCTACGCCACACTCGAATCCTACCATCAGCTCTTACCAACTGAAATCCGGACTCAACTGTCCAGGTCACGGTTTTCTTGTCGTCTAGGGTCCAACCGATATCGTCACGAGCCCAGGAGAGGCCTGCAGGCGACGTCGTGCTGTTAGCAAAGCCACTCGCATCGGTCGTTTGCGCTGTAGCCCATTAAGGCAAAATTTCGCCGTACTGTTCTAACGGAGACGTTCGTCGCACGTCCCACATTGATTTCTGCGGTCATTTCACGCAGTGCTGCTTATCTGTTACCGCTGGCAACTATACGCAAACTCCGCTGCTTTCGGTCGTTAAATGCAAGCCGCCCATGGTGAGAGGTAATGCCTGATATCTGGCATTCTCGGAACACTCCTGACACTCCACAGTCATATTATTTAATTCTCTAATGAATTTCCGAAATGGAATGTCCCATGCGTCCAGCTCTAACTACGATTCCGCGTTCAAAGTCTGTTAATTCCTGTGCTGCGACCATAATTACTTCGGAAACCTTTTCACATGAATAATCTGAGTACAAATAACAGCTCCGCCAATGCACTGCCCTTTTATACCTTGTGTACGCGATACTACCGCCATCTGTATACGTATATATCGATATCCCGTGACTTTTGCCACCTCCGTGTAGATACTCCGCAAGCCACCGTATGGTGCGTGGCGGAGGGTACCCTGTACCACTATTAATCATTTCCCCTTCTGCTCCACTTGCAAATAGAACGAGGAAAAAGTAACTGTCTATATGATTCCGTACAAGCCCTAATTTCTCTTACCTTCGTGGTCCTTACGCAAAATGTACTCTGGTTGCAGTAGAATCGTTCTGCAGTCAGCCTCAAATGCGGTTCAAATGGCTCTGAGCACTATGGGACTTAATATCTGAGGTCATCAGTCTCCTAGAACTTGGAACTACTTAAACCTAACTAACCTAAGGACATCACACACATCCATGCCGAGGCAGGATTCGAACCTGCGACCGTAGCGGTCGCGCGGTCCCAGACTGAAGCGCCTAGAACCGCTCGGCCACACCGGCCGGCGAAGCGTTCCTAGTGCTAGTGCCGTTTTCAAGAAGGGTCGTCGAACAGATTCACAAAACTATAGGCCTATATCTGTGTGTTCAGTCTGTCGTAGAATTCTGGCTCTGAGCACTATGGGACTTAACAGCTATGGTCATCAGTCCCCTAGAACTTAGAACTACTTAAACCTAACTAACCTAAGGACATCACACAACACCCAGTCATCACGTAGAATTCTGGAACATGTTTTATGCTCGCGTATTATGACATTTCTGGAGACCGAAAATCTCCTCTGTAGGAACCAGCATAGGCTGCGGAAACAACTATTTTGTGAAATCCAGCTCGCCCTGTTCGTCTACGAGACCCTGTGAACAGCTGATATAAGCCTCCAGGTAGCTGCCGTGTTGCTGACTCTCGGAAAACTTTAGATACAGTTCCGCACTGCCGCTTGATGAACTAAATAAGAGCGTATGTAATATCAGACCAACTGTGTGATTGGACTGATGAATTTCTAGCAAACAGAACACAGCACGTCATTCCTAACGGAGAGGAGTCTTCCGAAGTAAAAGTAATTTCGAGAGTGTAGCAGGCGAGTGTTGTAGGTCCATTACTGGTCACAAAACAATATATAAATGACCTAGCAGATAACTTCCAAAGTTCCATGAAGCTTTTCGCGGATGATACTGTTGTATACAAAGCAGTCGGAGATGCTAGAAATTGTAGCGAAATGCAGGAAGACCTACAAAGGGTCGACGCTTAGCGCAGGGACTGGCAATTATTGACCCTCGATGTAAACAAATGTAACGTACTGCGAATGCATAGACAGAAAGACCCTTTACTGCGTGATTAGGCCTACACAATTGCAGTACAGTCACTGGAAGCAATTACTTTGATAAAATATCTACGAGTATGCGTACGGAGCGATCTGAAGTGTAACGACCACATAAAATTAATCGAGGGTGAGGCAGATGCCAGACTGAGATTCATGGAAAATACCCTCACGAAATACAGTCCATCAACAAAGGAAGCGACTTACAAAACACTCGATCGACCAATCTACTCTATAGCTATACCTCCTGCACAAATAAAACTGTAAAACTGTCGTATCTGTCTGTCTGAACACGCTAGTCTTCAAACTACTACACGAATTTACAGGCTTAATTTTATTAAAATCTGATCTCGGAGAAAAGGATATCGTAATTAAAAGCAATCTTATCTTTACGAATTTACTTGGCTAGGACGTATAGATCTACTGATTTCACTTTGTTTATTAAAAACTTAACGACATTGCTTTGCTTCTTTCGATAGGTTTTATTTATATTTTTCCCTAGGAAGAACTGATTTGTTAAGTTTGCCTTGCGATTTGGATGCCAAGTAATTAAGTTTTTATTTCGTTTTATTTACGAACTAAAATGCGCAGAAAACGTTCGGGTCTTTCTGAATACGCCACAACAGCTAAAAGACTGAGAACAGTGCGGCCTCAAGAATCCACTGAGAATATCGTGAGGCACGACTTTCTGCGACTCGAGATTATCAGCCTTTAACTCGCTGTTTGGAAACTTCTTCCGAGAGCGAGAATTGACTTAACTCTGATCGAGAGCATCATGCACTGTCTCGCTCCTCACAAGCCTTCGCCCACAGAGGCTTGAAGTTACTTCTATCCAACGTACCATCATCGAAGCGGAAATTTTGACGAGACGTGGCGCAAGCAAGCGAGTTTTTATACCCTGAATCCCTCTTATTCCTAACAGTTTACCACTTCGTTTTAAACGTCTACAATTCCTGGTGAGCTTATGTTACGCCATGACCATAAACAAAGCACGAGGCCACACGCTGTGTTTTGCGGGCAGGGACCTTAGTGTCACTTGCTTTTCGTACGGCCATCTCTATGTATTTCTCTCCGTCACTGAAGCAACACAAGCTCTGTGTTCATGTTCCCAATCATACTACTTCAAACGTTATATACAAAGAAGCTTTATAAGTTAAAAATAAATTACACGCGTACGAAGTCTTAAGCACAGCTATAAATAAATACCTGGGCAATGCTGAGTTTCTTTGCTAGACTGTAGAATAAATTTAATAGTTATTACATGTACCCTTCTTGCCGTAGCAATTTACACAAACAGTAGGGTAGTACAAGGAACTTACAACAAAGGAATTATAAATACGCCCCTACCAAGGTACAGAATGTATGTTTCTCAGTTCTTGATATACAGGATGATCCCGTGATGATGTTACACACTTCCAGGGATGATGAGAAGGGTAAATATATCAATTTGAAGTAAGAGATCCTTGTCGAGAAACGAAAGAGTCGAAAGTTAAAAGCGATAATCGTTCTGATACCTGTGACAGTGAAATACATGTACAAGTACGGTAATTCCTATGATTGCAGGGCACCCAACTTCCAGAGGCAGTATGGACCAAAACAAGAAAAAAAAATGTCGAGTAAACATAGGATCTGAAATTGCATACCTACTTGTTCAGTACAAGCACAGTATGGAAGATGAACAAATGCTCATATCTCTTAAGGTTTGCATTTTAGAGCACCTGTTTACTCGATATGTTTCTCATGTTTTGGTCGGTATTACCACTATGAAAGTTGCCTACTCTTCAATCTTAGCAACGACAGAACCGAAACGATTTTCGTTTGTAACTTCCGACTCGGTCATTTCCACACCAGGATCCCTTATCTCGAATTTAGACTTTAACCGTTCTCCATCATACCTAAAAATCTGTAACATCATCAAGGAATCACCCTGTATGTGACACGTATCACGCGTCAGATGACTGTAAAAGAAGACGCTCTCTCTCTGCGACTTCAATCTACAACAAATGGGAAGACCAATACAATATACTTGCGAAACAGAAAGAAGCATACGTTTGTGCTACCATTATATTTGACGTCATTTCTTGAAAACATTCAGAAATGTACGCGTCACTCGGTTGCGCAAGAAAAAATAGCAACAGGATTCCTGATTCCAAACGCCGCGGACAAGGTGAGTGAGTCGTGTTCTCGCACTTAGAATGGCATCGCTGCCATCGATTATAGGGTCACCATCTTTGCCTTCCGCGATTCAGGCCGGTGGTCAGGGGTTAACGGAGAGACAACAGGGACAGCGGAGTGGAGATTCGCAGGGTCGCAGGTGGCTTGTTGACGTTTACTGTGAGGCCTGTGGTAAGACGCCTGTACGCTATGGGCAGGGTCAGCGAGAGATCCCGGCAGTGACTTGATGGGACCTCGGGTTTCGTATCGCGGTGGTGCACTGTTATGTTTTGGAGTTTTTCTGCTGCGAGGGCATGTGCAGGTTCTTGTTAATGGCCACTGAAATTGAGATGTGTCTATGGCGTGACGGAGGAAATGTGTGATGCTCGCCGCTGTTGCATGTGAAAACGCTTCGTCTGCCTTGTGTCTGTGCAGGAAATTGTGGGAAGTAAACAGCTGATACCACTGCGACGTCTTGCTCTCACGCGTTGTTGAATATATTTCGGAATTACTGAATGGTGAAGATATCCCACGTGTAAAGCAAATGAAGCCATTTGCGCCATACTAAGGTACTGTTTTATTCTGCTTAAATCTGTGTCAGTTATATGTGCATTTACATGCCCTTCTTTAGTTGCAGAAGTTATAGAAGTGTGTAAACAGACAGCTATGTGGAAAGGGATGTAAAGTTGAAACCCTTCCAATAAGTGAATACACTCGAACTCTGTGTTACTAAAGGTGCCTTTCGATACCAGCACCTACCTTGGCTACTAAGTGTTATTCGGAGGTTGTCATGGTACTGTAAGTAATTATTAAACAAAAAATTGTTTATTCTGATTACACTAAACTGGAGCTGTAAGGTCGGTTGTGTGCCGCTGTAAATTACTATTGTCTCCTCTCTGTGGCAGCCTAGCATTGTCAGTGGCTACAATCATTATTCCTGTCATATTTCGAGTTTTGTATTCGCGGGTTTGCTTAAGCTGACACTGTTGAGTTGTAAGACCTATAAACAGGCAAGTCAAACTGCGTATTCTATGAGCTCAAGACGATATTCTATTACGTGGTATCTTACTTTGTTATAGGTTAGAAGTATTTTACGTGTTATTAATATTCTGCTGTTTGCTTTGCCTAAAGAGGAGCTAGTTCTGTGAAGTAGTCGTTTATATTTTATTAGTGTGTTACGCGTTGTGCCTTTTCATGTTAATTGTTTTTTTAAAAGAAGCTACATATGACTCTGTGTATGTTGCAGGTAGCTGAAACTGACATCTTCTCGGGGATCGCGTCCGGACGGGGTTGATAGTGGCCCTTTTTACTACGGCACATCCGGCTATCCTCCTTCAGTACATTTGTCTCGCTTATATCGTTACTACGTCTGTCGAGTGGAATTAGGGCTTACTGTAATCACCTTATATGTTGAAGTTGAGTATCTCCCTTACCAGGGCGCGAACCTTCGTGGATATAGTCGTATTCTCATCTGTAAAGATTGATAGTGTTATTCATTTGTTCTCGTCACATGTATGATTATTTATCTTGTTATATTTAATGTCAGTAAAATGTAAGTGTTAGCGAGGTCCGAATTGGGTCGTTGTATTCTCCTCTTGTGGAAACAAATTTAAGTGATTTTATTCCTTTTCTAAGTAGGCTTTAGATGCGTATATTTTGCCTAAATTTTTGGTGTTTTTATGGCTTCCACGTTAATTAAAATTACAATAAAGGTAAATTTGGCAACGGAGGGTTTCCTGTATTTATTAGTTGCTACGTGGATCCTAAATTAAGTGCAGGAACCCTACCAGTGAGTACACTAATGTCGCTTTACAGTTAAAAAAATACTAGACTGTCAGATGGACTTTTGAGAATAAATTATTTTTGTCACTATATAGCACTGAATAGTAAAACAGCCAGCATTTAAAACATTAAGATTCTCGAAGTTTGTTCAGTAAATGAAATCAAACAGGCCAGAACAAATCACCGAGACTGCCGCGGCCACAAAAGTCAGAACAAGCTCTTTGGACAGGATTGGTTCAAATATCTGCACTATACTCGTAATAACGCTCACGAAGACTAGCTATACATGAGTCCGGAGTTATGGAAGCAAGTGAAACTAAATTCCAGTGCGATGGCGACAGGATTTGCGGACTGCAGAGTAGCGCGGCTTTTCCCTCTCTATTTGTCACTAGAATTTTGTATCAGAAGCATGTGATTTTAAAAATTTTCGTTAGAGCATCGAGAGTCATGTCATCTAGTTGACAGACAATTCCACAAACAACCGTACAATGGAACCGTCATCAGCACACCGCTTCATAAAACACACTGTCGTCATCACTGACCTTCAGAGCCATCTAGCGGCTAATTTGGGTCCAAGGACTGTGTGCGAGCAGCAGAGAACTGTCTTCAGAAAAGAACTGTGCAAACCATAGCAGTTCTTAAACGCAAAGATGCTACAGAAACCCTGCGCTAATGTTGCTCTGTGTGTGTGTGTGTGTGTGTGTGTGTGTGTGTGTGTGTGTTTTGAATCTGTTTCCTTGAACAGTACTAAACGTCATATGAACATATGACCTATTAGTAATGGTTTCCGAGGCAGTTAACTTGTGGTGCGGTATTATTAATGACGAGCTCATCGGTACGGTTGTTTTATATAACAATCTGCATGGAGTAAGGTATTCTGGTTTCCCTCAAAATGTGTTATCAGAATACTTGGAGAATATTCCTTTGGCAACGCGACGTCGTATGTACTTTCGGCACGACTGACTCCCGTGATTTTCAGACGGCTGTATGGCGGACGGTTAAGAAAGGAGCATTTGTTCATTTGAAGTGTTCAGCATCATCACTACTATTACCCCTCAAAGCATGTATCTTTCCTCTTGATTCGCCCTACACCACAGTCATTTGAATTCTCTTGAAAATCGTACCGTACGTCCCTGTCTGCTGCGGACTTTTTCAGGAGGGTCGAAACGTCCATAAATGGCGAATTCATTATGTGGCTTACTACTTACTAAACTGAATTATTGTTAAATACTTCTAGTACACAAAATCACTTTTTTTGACATCTGAGCGTACTGTAGCCATTGCTGGTTGTTGCTACCGCTACCGCCCCATTGTGGAAGACCAACGCATTTCTTCTTTGATATCGGAAACGGATAATTCAGCTATAGCGAAATACACTTTGCAACCACGAAACCACTTGATTCCATTTTAGCGATCACAGATTCTGAAAGACCCGAATGAAATTTTCACTCTGCAGCGGAGTGTGCGCTAATGTGAAACTTCCTGGCAGATTAAAACTGTGTGCCGGACCGAGACTCGAACTCGGGACCTTTGCCTTTCGCGGGCAAGTGCTCTACCATTTTTTTGTTTTTTAATAATGTTTTATTTTAAGTAACTAAGTACAACAAAATTGCTGAGAAAACAGGATTGCATGTTCATGAAGAAAAGACAGAATACCTGCCCATAAGTAAGAAAACCAGAAAAGAAGCACCTTTGACTGTAGACGGATTCAATTTCAAGACTGTTGACCACTTCAAGTACCTTGGAAGTCTTTTTAGTAATAACAACAGAACAGATATAGAAATAGATGCCCGTTTAGCAACAGCAAACAAGACACTTTTTCGTTTAATCAAAATTCTAAGAAACAGATCACTTAGCAGTAACTTCAAAATCCGCTTATATCAGTCAATCATTATACCTGTGATGTTATATGGACGTGAAACATTAATATTTAGAAAGAAAGACGAAGAAAAACTTAATACTCGAAAGAAAAGTGCTAAGGAAATTTTTTGGACCTGTATACGTCGAAAATAACATGGAATGGAGAATAAGAAGAAATGAAGAATTAAGAGGGCTGTACAAACACCGTAACATCGTCGAAGTGCTCAAGAGAAGAAGGTTGAATTGGGCAGGCCACATAGCAAGAATGACATAGAATAGACTATCCAGAATGGCATTCAGCAGAACAATATATGGAACGAGAGGAAGAGGAAGACCCAGAATCAGATGGCGGGATCACATTCGCGAGGAAACAACTAGGATGAACAGCAACAGCGACTGGACAAACAGCGCATTGGACTGACAAAAGTGGAAGAGGCTCACAGAGCAAGCGTATGGTCGATAAGGCCCTTGCCACAAGTAAAGTAAAGCATAAAAGTAACTAAGTATTACATGAAGAGAGGCGATCCTGTAAATATTTATTCCTTTGCCTAAGTTCATAATTTCTAACTGTTGGGAAGTCTTGAGGAGGAGGAGGAGATTAGTGTTTTTTTGGTTTTTTCTAAAATAAATGACTGCCTTCTGCATAAAATAAAAAATATTTCTTAAAAATGTTAATAAGTATAGTTTTTTGATATTAGGTTTTGTTTCAGATCATGTATCATACTAACTTATTTGTTTATTTATTTTTATATTTGTTGAGATCACATAGGACGCCCTCCAGGCGAAAAAAATGATGTGTAATTACCATAAATTATAAACAAAATGAAAACGTAATTATAGAATGTAAAGAAAACGCCCTCCTGGCAGAACAGACAAATTGGCATCCGCGTCCCGCCAACTTGTGCGTAGACGCACACTGAATCCCACGGCAGTCAGGCATGATCCAGGCACGTCTTCACGAAGAATATTGCATTTGCCGGTACATTGGACCGAGTCCTGGCATTATACAATCTCACTGAAATCGTCTTCTCATACCTGGTACGCCCCAGCTGCAGGGGGGACCGAAGATGTCACTACCCAAAAAATTGGCATAGTACTGACGGTATCGTGGATGGTGCGCGAGAAAAGTGAAGCGATCTTGCAGGAACGTCCAAAAATCAAGAATACTCTTATCACCTTCATGGAACAAATAAGAGATCGAGAGGCCTTTTATCCTGATCACAGCGTTGGTCTTCGTACGTGGGAAGTATGTCTCATCTGGGAACAGAATAGATTTCGGTGTAATTGCATGGGGAGCCGTACGTAGAAGAAAGGCAAGCATCTTCTGAATCAGCTGCCCCACCTCTGCAGAAGATCCACACATCAGTCGATGTTCAAGTGTGTGACAACGAGGACACAGCGGCGAATGCGTCATTTTTATGGAATGTAGATGAAGGTGTGTCATGTATTTTCCATTAACGACCAGGTACCAGGTCGCACGAGCGCTCGTGTCGAAGAGGATATGGTGCACAGAATGCCAAACCACGGGCCACAACATTCCGAGTATGATTTCTAATCATTAGGCGGTAAACATCACGTGCCGTAAGGTTCCTGGTAATAGGCAAGTCGGCATCGACATAACTGCATTCGATGAAAAAGGTCCTGACATGTGGGAGAGAGGAAGAAATATGGGCTACTGAAACGGGTGTCACTCGAGAGGGAGGGGCCAGTTCGTCAATCAGGCTTCCCGATAATCCGGGTCGGCGGCGGGTCCACGATTTAACCATCGTACTTACATAAAGGGCAGCTGCTCTCACTTGGACGTTGACAACGCCGAGACCGCCATAACGAGGAGGAAGTGTCAGCGTGTCCTAGCGGACTTTGAAGATAAGACCCGCGCTTACAAAGTAGCCGAACGCCGCCTGAAGTCTGTGTGCCATTGCCTTTGGCATCGGTAAAATCTGTGCTAAATGGGGTAGTCGCGAGACGTGGTGTTCTTGGTTCTATCGGAGGATGAAGTGCGAGAGGCACTGTCATCGATAAACCAGTACGGGACTGCTGCGGGCCTGACGAAATCTAGTGCTATGTCCGTCGGTAGAGGTCTTCCAGCAGAGAGTGTGGCTCTATTGCCATTAGTGGACAAGCTCAAATGTTTGGGGAGCATCTTCACGCGTGATATATAGCGCACGATCTCATTTAACTATAAACGCCTGCTTCAAGCTATCCGCACGAACGTTCGTGGCAACTTGAGGGCATTGGACATGTTAAAAAGGGCGGATTTTGTTAACACTCGTCATCTGCATAGGCGCGGCAGCTGAAATCATTCCCCCTCATTGTTGTCCCTGTCAGTCGGGTCCTCAAACCGTGTAACAGTGACTCAAGGGCGATGGCGAAAAGCAGCATCGACAGCGGACATCCTTGACGGACCGACCGCATGACATTAATACGGCCCGCCACACGGCCATTGACCAGCACTCACGACGTGGCACCTCGGAGGAGCCGCAAGACGATGTGTATAAACCTGTGGGGAAAGGCCATCCGTCGGAGTACGTTTTCTAGAAAGTCATGACTCACTCTATCAAAGGCGTGGTCGAAGTCCACTGTCACTAAGGCACCGCGACTGCGGCAGGTCGTGACCAGGGCTATGGCGTCACGGTAATTGCTTAGTGACGTCAGAATGTTGCTGTCACCACCAAAGCAAGTTTGATCCAGAGAGATGACTTGAGGAATGACGCGCCGAAGGCGAGCGGCAAGAATCCGGGTAAAAATCTTGAAGTCACAATTTAACATGGTCAACAGCAGAGAATGTCCAACTCCCGGCGCCCCTGATGGCTTGGGGACCGGGATAAGCAAGCCTTCTACGAATTTGGGTGGGAGGGGAAAGTTAGCGTTCATCAGTTCTTCACACATTGCAGTCCAGCGTGAGCCCATTATGTCGCGGAATGTGCGGTAAAGCTCCAGCGGGAACCCGTCTGGATCTGGGGCTTTGCTCGCCGCACCCTTATGAAGAGCATCGGCGACGTCATCAGCCGTAATTGTCGCTGTGAGAATCTCCGCAGCAGCCTCGTCCAGGGTACCTGTAAAGGAACGGAGGACATCAGTCGTTACCGCCATGTTCTGGTCCTCTGCTGCATAGAACTGGTTGTAGTGATCCACAAAGGGTTTTACGATGTCATTCCGGGACGCCAATCGACGACCATCTGGCATGTAGAGGGCGTTGACCAGCTTTCTCCGACGCCGCTGCTTCTCTCGGATAATATGACGCATGGACGGGGGCTCTCCTAGTACACAATCGTGACATCTTGAGCGGTCTATTGTGCCTTCAAGGCGGTGACGCATAAGAGAAATTGTCTTCGCCTTAATCCGTTGAATTTCAATCTGTCGTTGAATAGGGGGGCGGGCATGGTTTGAGAGTTCCCGGAGAATTGTGAAATAGTATTCCATGGTATGTCGTTGCCACAGCATTTTGTCGCGACTGTAATTCATCATCGAACGACGTAAAGCAGGCTTGGTGCAGTCGAACCACCACCGGAGTGTTGAAGCACACGCTGGAAGGCGCCTCACACAGTTGTTCCACGTCGTTTCTACGACCTGCCTGCATTACGGATCCTTGAGATGGGCGACATTCAGCTTCCACAGGCCTCGACCGCGCCACACCTTCGGCCTCTGGAACTAAACAGTGCAAATGTAAGCGATGTGGTCGGAAAAGGAGGTAGGCCATAACTCAGCGTCAAGTGTGGTAGTTAAAATTCCTTGGGAAACGTAGACAGGGTCAAGACGACTTGCTGAATGGCTGGTGACGTACGTACATAAAGGTCGATCACCATGCACGCGGTCCCAAGTATCGGTGAGGTTCAGTTCATGCACGAGCAGCTTGAGTTCCTGGCATGTGGTGGAATGGGGATGTTGGTCCTTCTGGGATAACACACAATTGAAGTCGCCGCCATGAATAATATTGTCGTAGCGGCCTACAATCAAAGGAGTAGAATCGCGACCGTTCCCGTCGCTTGGCCGTGCCCGAGGGAGCGTAAACATTGATGACTCTGACATCGTGGAAAGTCACAGCAAGGCCCCTAGCCGATGGTAGGTAAATCACGTCTTCTACCCCAATGCTTTCCTTTAAAAGAATAGCTGTCCCACTACCATCGTCAGAACACGGCGTGAGGTAGGAAACATAGCCATAGATATTAGGAAACGTCGGCAGGCGAACTTCCTGCAAAAAAGCAACACCGAGGTCCGACGCTCTCAACATTTCACGGAGCAATTGTAGTTTGACAGGGGTGCCAATGGTGTTGACATTGATGGAGCCAATCCGTTAAGCTTGTCGTGGAACTGGGTCTACAGGGACGCTAATGGAGGCACGAAGATCAGCAGCGAACAGGAACGTTGTCCCAGTAGGCTGCACATCCCCATTTACATTTACATTTATTTACATTTATACTCCGCAAGCCACCCAACGGTGTGTGGCGGAGGGCACTTTACGTGCCACTGTCAGTACCTCCATTTTCTGTTCCAGTCGCGTACGGGTCGCGGGAAGAACGACTGTCTGAAAGCCTCCGTGCGCGCTCGAATCTCTCTAATTTTACATTCGTGATCTCCTCGGGAGGTATAAGTAGGGGGAAGCAATATATTCGATACCTCACCCAGAAACGCACCCTCTCGAAACCTGGACAGCAAGCTACACCGCGATGCAGAGCGCCTCTCTTGCAGAGTCTGCCACTTGAGTTTGCTAAACATCTCCGTAACGATATCACGGTTACCAAATAACACTGTGACGAAACGCGCCGCTCTTCTTTCGATCTTCTCTATCTCCTCCGTCAACCCGATCTGGTACGGATCCCACACTGATGAGCAATACTAAAGTATAGGTCGAACGAGTGTTTTGTAAGCCACCTCCTTTGTTGATGGACTACATTTTCTAAGGACTCTCCCAATGAATCTCAACCTGGTACCCGCCTTACCAACAATTAATTTTATATGATCATTCCACTTCAAATCGTTCCGCACGCATACTCCCAGATATTTTACGGAAGTAACTGCTACCAGTGTTTGTTCCACTATCATGTAATCATACAATAAAGGATCCTTCTTTCTATGTATTCGCAATACATTACATTTGTCTATGTTAAGGGTCAGTTGCCACTCCCTGCACCAAGTGCCTATCCGCTGCAGATCTTCCTGCATTTCGCTACAATTTTCTAATGCTGCAACTTCTCTGTATACTACAGCATCATCCGCGAAAAGCCGCATGGAACTTCCGACACTATCTACTAGGTCATTTATATATACTGTGAAAAGCAATGGTCCAATAACACTCCCCTTGGCACGCCAGAGGTTACTTTAACGTCTGTAGACGTCTCTCCATTGATAACAACATGCTGTGTCCTGTTTGCTAAAAATTCTTCAAACCAGCCACACAGCTGGTCTGATATTCCGTAGGCTCTTACTTTGTTTATCAGGCGACAGTGCGGAACTGTATCGAACGCCTTCCGGAAGTCAAGGAAAATAGCATCTACCTGGGAGCCTGTATCTAATATTTTCTGGGTCTCATGAACAAATAAAGCGAGTTGGGTCTCACACGATCGCTGTTTCCGGAATCCATGTTGATTCCTACAGAGTAGATTCTGGGTTTCCAAAAACGACATGATACTCGAGCAAAAAACATGTTCTAAAATTCTACAACAGATCGACGTCAGAGATATAGGTCTATAGTTTTTCGCATCTGCTCGACGACTCTTCTTGAAAACTGGGACTACCTGTGCTCTTTTCCAATCATTTGGAACCTTCCGTTCCTCTAGAGACTTGCGGTACACGGCTGTTAGAAGGGGGGCAAGTTCTTTCGCGTACTCTGTGTAGAATCGAATTGGTATCCCGTTAGGTCCAGTGGACTTTCCTCTGTTGAGTGATTTCAGTTGCTTTTCTATTCCCTGGACACTTATTTCGATGTCAGCCATTTTTTCGTTTGTGCGAGGATTTAGAGAAGGAACTGCAGTGCGGTCTTCCTCTGTGAAACAGAGATTAGTAGTCGTGGGTTGGAGCAGCAGCATTCGCTGCTGTCTCAGAGGTTGGTGTTTCGTCGTCTACATCGTCAGACCACGCAAAGGTGCGTGGATGGTGTGCGTCCAGTGGAGTAGCTGTGGAATCCGAAGGCGACGTCACGTCGGCGGTGGAAGAGTGGTGCTGGCACAGCTGCTGTTCAACGTCCATAGGTACAGCGCCTGGTGCATACAAAGATGCCTCCGACGGGGTGCAGACTGGTGCTTCCACCACGGAATCGTCCATCGGGGGAACACCTTGATAGTTGTGATCCTCATCGTCTTGAAACTGCGTCCTGCAGGTGCCAGACGGGGCGATCCGCCGTTTCCGATGTCTCTTCGGCGACCGTTGCTTGCGCACGTGATCTTCAGTGTCCGAAGACGCCTGGGGTTCCGGATGTTCGGGCACAAAAGCATCGGTAGGCACAACCATGGAGTCATGGCCAATCACCTGTCCGAGAGATTGCTCACCACTGCACATGTCGGGAAGAGGAGGCAAGGGCGTCAGTCCGTCCGCAACAGCCTGGGGCATTACCGGAGACGACGATGTGGCAGCAGTAGGAGCCAGTGGTGATAGCGGTCGGGGGTCGTTATGGAGAACTTCGACAAACGTCAGCAGTAGCGTCGTCGGAACGGTCGTGGCCGGCAGGTCCCCAGGCGGCAACTGTGTGATTCTGCGTTGCACACAGCTGGAACGGAGGTGTCCTTTGTCACATCCCGAGCCTGTCTTTGGCTGGCCATCATAAATAATAATTGCACGGCAGCAACCAATATATAAGTAGGACGGCACATGTTTGGTTAGCTCTATGCGGATCTGTCGAACTCCATTGAGAACAGGGTATTTAGTGAACTGAACCCACTTTTCAGCTGTATGACTAATCACCTTTCCATATGGGCGGAATCCAGATACCACTACCTCTGAAGGCACCTCGCAAGGGAGTTCAAATACACGTATCGTCCGCAGTCTAAGTCCTGCATGTTCCACAGTTATGTCACCGATGTGTCCATCAGAGTGACGGAACTTAAGACCACTTCGAGTTGCACTGAGAAGTTTGTCACATATGTCTTCGTTAACCAATTTCACGTATACCACACTGCTCATTGTGGACAGGTGGATGCCAACAAGATCGTTGCAATCAATCTTGACTTCATCTCTGATAAACTGTTCGATTTCCAGTGATTTTGGTCGGGCATATTCAAGTGCAAAGCTAATCTTCAGTGTCAATTTTCTGTGGGTATAAGCCACTCTCTGTCGAAGGAAACAATGTGCGCAAAGACGGCAGAATCACGTAAACAACTCCGCGAAGCGAGCTGCGCGGCGAGGACGTAAACAAGACGTCCGTGCCGCTAGCGTGCCGTAAGGCGACTGTCTTCACCTGAGCTACCCAAACACGACTTACGACCCCTCCTCACAGCTTTAATTCTGCCAGTACCTCGTCTCCTACCTTCCGAACTTCACAGAAGCACATAGTTCTAATCTGCCAGGAAGTCTCATTCTGGAAGACATTTGCAGATAATACGAAAAGTTGTACAGGTGCGGTAGAGATGGCTAAAACACACCTATAATATTGTCAGAACCTGGAAGGAGTGAAGCTTAACTCTTTCTGGCTTTCGGTGTTGAAGAGAAAGTACATATAAGAATTTATTGCCGTGAGACGATAGCGGCAGTGACAATGGAGAAATTGTGCCAATATACACTGCAAACTAAATTCACTTCAGTCGCTGGTACGTCAGTATGTGTACTGGTCATAAAATGAAGCCACGACTGGTGTGCTCCAAAGATGAGGACGTAATTTTAAGATTTTCAAGAGAATCCACCACACCGGCATATAAGAAGCAGGAAAAATTTAAAGGCGTATGACTTCCAGCCTTGAAAGTTTGTATTCTACAACCTATAAGAATTCTCCACACCGCTCCCCGCAGGAATGACGGATTTATACATAGTCTTGTGTGACTAGGCGCCGGCCGGTGTGGCAGAGCGGTTCTAGGCGCTTCAGTCTGGAACCGCGCGACCGCTACGGTCGCAGGTTCGAATCCTGCCTCGGGCATGGATGTGTGTGAAGTCCTTAGGTTAGCTAGGTTTAAGTAGTTCTAAGTTCTAGGTGACTGATGACCTCAGATGTTGAGTCCCATAGTGCTCAGAGCCATTTGAAACATTTGTGGCTAGGCACTTCAGTTCGTCAAGTGGCATATTAGTAATCCCACGGAGTATAGAGATTGGAAGCTCGCTTAGTTCAAGATTTTTGTTCGTGACACTTCACAATTTTCACTTCTAGCCTTACCTTCTGCATCTGTACAAGCTAGTTTTTACAATGGCACACAATTAGCTTTTAATTGGATATCCCCTGACAAATCGATGGACATGTTTCTTCCTTACCAGGGGAAGGGAAGTGTATAAAACCACCTACAGCGCTGCGGCTTGGAAAGCAAAGTTTTAATGAAATCTATATTTAATTTAACGCTGATTTATCGCTGTACAACATAGTTATGCAGTAAATGCTACCTAGTAAATGTACCAAATCAGAACGCATTGGATTCAGCACTCACCTAGCACAAAGCTTTCGCATAGCAAATTCGTCAAGTAAAATGTACCGTACTCTTTCTTGTGACAAGCCTATAGAGCCAAAGGTTTCACACATCCTTAACTGCCGATCGTCGAATACTATATTGTGCATCTTCGCGGCGTTTTCATAAGCGGTTCAGTTGAGTGTCCTTCACTGGGATCAGCATGAAGATAAAATCGGCACGTTTGAATTCAAACACTTATTCCTTAACTGATGAAAGTAAAATAGAACACAATGTAAAAAAAACATCTACGGATTTGAACGAAAACTCGTCGGCGATAAACTTACCAAAACCAAGGATTTTATGACAGTATGGTATTCCAGTACTCCATCTGAGCGAAAGACGCATAATACGAGTACTTTAAAAAGCCGTGCACGAGAAACCACATCACCTAAACATTACTTAGGTTACTGCACAATATGTACCAATGTAAGGACAAAAACTGTTTAATAGAAATTCCATCTCTGTGGCAGGCCGAGAAACTTTAATCTTACGCACATAAGAAAACCTATTCCACGGACGTGAATACTTTTTCAGTTAACGCGTAGCCAGCTGTGTAACGTGGAGGCTACAACACCAACAAGTTGGAAAGAAAATAGACGATCAGATTATATGCGGCACGAATGTGTAATAGGTTTATATTCAGCAGCCTGCTGAAGCCAGAGCAACGGCGTTGTCACCCACAGTGTATACAGCACACAGCACGCGAGTGGCCACTAATTCACCAGTGACACGTTTATAGCGCATTATCGTTATCAGTCTGCTCAGCGAGGTGCGAGAACTGCACGAAAATAAGTTGAGTTCGGCGTGGGGCGTAGCAGTGGTTCAACATCACTAACTTGTAAGCCTCCTATGAGATCTCTTCCGCTGCCTATCGATAAAAAAAAGAAAGGAAGGAAGGAAAAGCAATATTTAACCTACCGTCGACAACTAGGATATTGGAAACGGTGCACAAGTTCGGATTAGAAAGATAAATCGGCTGCATCCCTTTTAATGGAACCATACCGGTATTCGCCGTAATCTATTTAAGGAAACCACGGTAAGCCCAACTTAGGATGGCAGGATGGTGAGCGCTCGGCTCCTACAAAATGTGTGTGCAGTCCATTAACCACATAACATTTGCGGTACTCCTTTCTCAATGAAAGTTCCAGTCACGGTGTAGATAAACTGTGTTTTGATTAGTTAATTTCATTTCAATTAGCAATACAATGTTTTAAGGCCGAGCCAGTTAGGCTGCTGTGTACAGGCGTCACGAGTTTGACGCAACTGTAAGCCTGCTGCGTCATGTAGTATAATAGCATTGCTTCACTCGGCGAGACTCAACCACAGGGATGCAGACAGGTGCTGACCGCGTCACAGGACGCGTAATGCGAACGGCTCCTGTGTGATATTCGTAAGTTAAGGACCTTGTGAAAGCCTCTCATCATAGAACCTCCTGGGAAGAGCAGCTGCTGCTGGTGTTGGTGAAGATGTTATAAGTGACTGCAGACTTTTTTGGCGTATTCAAATGATAAAATCTTCCCCGATGATCAGCCGAGTAGTGGCGTCACCTTGCCACAACTTTTCAAAAAAACATGGTTCAAATGGTTCTGAGCACTATGGGACTCAACTGCTGAGGTCATTAGTCCCCTAGAACTTAGAACTAGTTAAACCTAACTAACCTAATGACATCACAAACATCCATGCCCGAGGCAGGATTCGAACCTGCGACCGGCTACAACTTTTCAGTGAGTTTCGCACCCATCATATTCAGACGACGCCCCTACTGGGCTGATCACCCGAGAAGATTTTATCGATGATGATGATGTTGATGATGATAATGATGGTGATGATAATGGTGGTGGTGGTGGTGGTGGTGGTGATGGTGGGCCGGCCGGGGTGGCCGAGCGGTTCTAGGCGCTACTGTCTGCAACCGCGCGACCGCTACGGTCGCTGGTTCGAATCCTGCCTCGGACATGGCTGTGTGTGATGTCCTTAGGTTAGTTAGGTTTAAGTAGTTCTAAGTTCTAGGGGACTTATGACCTCAGAAGTTAAGTCCCATAGTGCTCAGAGCCATTTGAACCATTTATTTGGTGATGGTGATGATGGATATGTTGGTGACGACGACGACGACGTTGTTGTCTCCAGTCCGAAAACTGGTTTGATGCAGCTCTCAGTGCTACTCTAAGCTGTGAAGGGCTCTTCGCCCCTGTATAACTACTGCAATGCAAATACACTTTAAGCTCCTTATTGCACTCAGGCCCCATTCGTCTCTCCATTACCAAATTGCTGATTCCTTGATATCTCGGGATGTGTCCTATAGACAGATCTCTTCTTATGGTCAAGGCGCGCTACAAACTTCTTTTCTCTCCAGGTCGGGCCCATACCTCCTCATTATCTATCTGATTTACCCACCTAATTTTCGGCGTTCTCCTGTAGCGCCACATTTTTAAAGTTTCTGTTCTCTTCATGTCTGATCTGTTTATCGTCCACGTTTCGCTTCCGTATGTGAGATAACGGGCGAGTGGTGGCGCCCTGGAAATATTTTAAGTTCAGAGTTGGCGGCCGCTGCTCGGCAAGCCACGGCTCGTTAGCAACTGCGTGATGCCGCACAACGGCCGGACCACGTGGTCCGGCCAAGCGAGTGGCTGGCAATTCCACGGTGACGCTGTGTCGATGAAGGAGACATGCCGGGAGTGCCAAAGATGGCGGACTTTGTGAAACCTTAATGGCAAACACTTCACAGTTCGTATAGAAATTAATAGTAGCCAGATGAATCATCATACCTCAAAAAGAAACATGTACATCACCATTATTTGCACAACGATTCTGATGGTGTAATCAGATTTTCAATATCTTCATTAGTTTAGTATCTGATGATAAATTATACAAGTAACACCCAGCAACGAATTTCCAAAACCTAAACGGTTCATCTAATTTTGTCGATAGACGTGTCTTTAGAAAGCTATTAGTGTAAACCTAAATTGGTATAAATTACAGGCATGTAACTTGATTAGTACATGAGTTATTGGAAGTCAAATTGGCCGATTACTATCGATCACGTCAGGCCATAAGTACTCCACAGTTACACGAAAAAACGGTAGCAGCATGTCTCTGTTTATATGCGATATATACTATTCATGAAGAAATTTGTCAAATATTTGCTGTGTTTAGAAAGCACAGAGACATTAGGCTACAGGCCTACTTTGTTTCTATTCCTATGATATATGTTTATTTAATTTGTTTATGTATTTAATAATGTGTGTTGGAGCGTGTTTATGGTCCAGTGGTAGGACTATTTTAAAAAAAAAATCTTTATTCAATTCATTGCATTATACATATTAACCCACTACCTGACTACATTAGTGGGTCCTAATGATTATACAAAGAAAATGCAGCTTTCTATTCTACTACAGGTAATTTTGTTATTATTATTACTATAATCTTACCGCTATGTGGTTCTAAGCTACTTAATCTACAAGGAAACTACATGCTACCTGCAGCGTTACAGGTGTGCCAGTGCTACTATAAACCTACTGGGTGTTGGCCAGGCCCACTGAGCTATTCCCAGTGGGCGTTCCCCTGGCACTAGGCTGGCCCTTAACTTGGTATCGCTGCAGTCTATTCTAAGGTGTTATCCTATCTTCTACATCTAATCTAATTACATACGTCATAATCGGTGCGCGTTCCAGTCCGGTGTTTATGTACCCCCCCCCCCCCCTCTCCCTCCTAGTCCAGGGAGTTTTTGCCTTTAATGATTGTCCCTTAAAAAGTTCTTAAGGACTTTTTTCGATATTTCATCAGTGAGTTTATTTAAGGTGTTAAAAGTGTTGTCGTGCCTTAGTAAGTGGTACGTGTCATTGTTTGGTAGCTGTTGTCTTAGGTCATGGGCTACGTCATCGAAGAGGTGGCACTCATACACCACATGTTCCGGGGTACCCTGCACAGCACCACAGTCACACGCTGGTGTAGCCTGCTTCCCAAACCGACATACATATGTTGGGTATGGTCCATGTCCAGTAAGAAAGTGCAGCATTCCTCTCGTAGGCGTGAAAAATGTAAGTTTTACCCTTTCCTCTACGTCCGGTAGCAGCTCATAGGTTCTGCGTCCCGTATCCTCATTGTTCCACTGTTCCTGCCACAGTTCGATCCCTCTCTTTTTGATGGCGTACTTATCCCCAGCATAAACCCCAAGTATCTCCCTAATTTTGTCCCTGTTCTCCTTCTTCGCCCAGTACCAGGCGGCCTGCTCACGAATTTTTATGTCCAGTGCACTAAAAGCGCTCCCCCAGGTGTTGTCCTGTAGGCCCCTGCTGAACGTAGAAGCATGTTCCGCTGCACTCTTCTTACGGCCATGGCAGGCATGACCCTCGTGAGTCTGTGTGCCCAGACCCCTGATCCGTATCCTACTATTGAGGTCAAGATACTATTATGGTATAATTTGATTAAGTTGGGTGGAAGGTGAAATCGCTTGTGACCAATTCCAATGAGATTGTTTAATAAAACCAAAGATTTTTGAGGTACGGTATGTGTGATGCAAAGTTCCACCTCTCATCGATGATTACACCTAGGTATCGGGCCTCGCGGCGCCGAAGAACTGGCGTGCCATTAATTCTTACAGTAGGGTTTCTGACCAGTTGGCCTTTGAGAAGTAGGTATGTAGATTTACTGGGCGCAATCGTCATTTTGGTTTTATGACACCATGATGTAAGTACAGTTAAGGCTTCTCCACTTTGGGCTCTAAGTCCTCGCGGCTTCGGCCGCCGACCAGCAGGAGGAGGTCGTCTGCGTATGCTATGACCTCTAGCACATCGTCACAGTTCTTCAGGTCTTCCAATAGTGGCTCCATGTTGATGTCCCAAAAGAGAGGTCCTAGGACAGAGCCTTGAGGACATCCTTTGGTCACAGTCTTCCTGACTATGCCGCTAGGGGCCGATAGCCAGACCTTCCTGTCTGCACAATAGCTCCTCAGACAGCCATATAGTAGCCCTGGGCAGTTCTTCTCCCGCAAGCAGGAAAAGAGTGAGGGCCACCACAGATTGTCGAAGGCGCCACTGATGTCCACCATGATGCCGACGACATACTTGTGCAGGGTGGAGCCACAGACCTCGGCGGCCAGGGCGATTGCGTCAGACGCAGAACGCCCAGACCGAAAACCGAATTGCCTGTCACTTATCCCGCACAGCATGCGGTGTGCTGTCAGTCTGTTTGCCAGTAGCCTCTCAAAAAGTTTGCCCAGTATATCTAACAAGCAGATGGGTCTGTAGGACTTAATTTCGGTAGGATCTTTGTCTGGACCCTTTTTGATGATAATTACATTTGCTTTTTTCCATATTGCTGGGAATTTCCCGAGTCTCAGGCACTTGTTGTATAACTTAGTGAGAGGAGCTACGAGCTGGGGGGCAAGGAATTGCACCACTTCCACAGTAATGCCGTCCGGGCCAGGAGCTTTTCCCCTTTTGAGGGCCTTGATCTGGGCAGCAACCTCCTCCTCAGAGAAGGGGTAGGTTCTAATATTATTGTTATAATCCCTTCGGTCTTCACTCCTTATTCTTTTCTGTTCTTCTGTACCATTTTCCTCCACATCGTCAGGTAACAGGACCCGAAGGAGGGCCTCAGCAGTTTCCTGCCACGTGCCCGTCATCCGGTCCCCGACCCTGACGGTGGATAGCACCATGGGTGATCTTATTTTTTCCCGTACCAGTTTGTACGGGACTCCCCAAGGGTCTGCAGCCAATTGGCTTTTTACGTAGTTTTCCCAGCTTCTGAGCCTGACTGCCCTAAGCTCCTGTTGAAATTGATCCTTGCTCTCTCTATAGATCTGCAGCTATCTTTGTTTTTCTCCCCAGACGACACTCCGCTGGTAGTACCTCCTTGCCCTCCTCACAGCCTGGCGCATCTGTCCTAATTCGACCGACCATGGTGTGGGGGTGGCCGCAACGGCTCTCCTCCTGTTGGTACAGCAGCTCGCACCGCCCTGGTGATCGCCTGTACCAGTTCTTCGGCGCACTCTTCCACGTTTTCGTCACCCTCCAGCAATGTCGGGATGTTGCACTCTTCTACGAGACGGTCCCAGTTGGTCTTGTTGTAATTGAGCTGCAGCTCCCACCCCATGTCCCAGTGGCACTCCCTTTCTCCAATAGTGAATGTGATTAAGTTATGATCACTGGTGGTTGCTTTGTCCCACACTTTCCAGTTGTCGACTTTTGTGATAAGGTTTGGTGTTACTAGCGTAACATCAATGTTTGAGCCTTCTCCCCCGCCGCCAGAATAGGTGGGGGGGGGGGGGGGGTTCCGTTGTTGGTTGGCAACCACCAGTTGCAATGCCATGATTGTGTCCTCAGCCTTTAGCCCCCGATCGTCGTGCGTGCCACTGAACCATAGGGGGGACTTTGCATTTATATCTGCCGTCACGAGCATCCTGCGTCCCCGCAATGCAGTGGCAACTTGTGTAAGTGTCTCCAAGAACTCGTCTATTTCCCTTCCATATTGGAAGAATATGTTGATGTATATCACTCCTGTAGGTGTTTGCAGTTCCACGACATTGCAGTGTTGGCCAGAAAACTGCGCAAGGACTGTGGCTCTTAATGGTCTGTTGATAATTACCACTGCAGCTTTTGGCTCTATGTCAGAGTGTATTACTTGCCAGCTGGCAGCTGTGAATGGGATCCGCCCCGCTGGTAGGACTATTTACTTAATTTCAAGTTATTTAAATGTAAATCCAGTATTTCGAATGTGTTCATTATGTTTGTGAGTGTGTGTTGGCTTGAAGATATGGCGGGAGCACTCTAGCCAATCACAGCGCTCGTTACTACAGCAGGCGACTACCGAAGTGGCAGAGCGGAGGACTCATAGGTAAGGGAGAGGACACGGGAGAGTGCTGGACAGTACGGCGTGACAGGCGCACGCTCGCATATATATTTTGTAACTACCATTTGGCCCTCTAGTGCCCAGTATTTTGACTCAACTATGAATATGTATGTCCAGCTCAGTACAAATCTTCCGCGCATTTCTAACATTCATTGCCAGCGATTCTACAAATGCAGATTTAGCACTACTGAGTGCAATTGGAAATACTGTGATCCTTTAAAGTTTAATTCTGATCTACAGTTCGAGGAATAATAATTTGGCATTTTTTCCTGATTATTTTTGTTGTTATCCAACAGGAACTGCTCCATCATCAGGAGTGGTCTTTCTGTTTGATATTTTTAATTTTCAGTGAAAATATAACAATATTGGTACACAAAGAAAAAACTGTTTGTAAATAACTCATTGAATACTACTGATTTAATCATAAGAAGGAATTAACTTCAGATTTTTATACCTAAATAGCGACTTTCATATAATTTACATTAATAATATAAAAATAAGTACTTGACTTATACTAATTAAATATGTTTACCATTTCGGTATTAAATCAACGTACCTATAAAGCATTGACTTGATACCTGTCAATCAATTGTGATGCAATAAGTCTGGCGTATTTCCTATCAAATTTAGCTTTTGGCACACCATTGTGGCACTATAAATTCTCAGACTCATCGGATCAGTTATATCAAACATGCAATTTTAGAATCTTGCCCCACACTTGGACAACTTTCTTAGGACGCATTTGAATAGCTAGTTCGGTCCCCGAGACTAAATTCGGTTGAACATAGATGAATCATTAAGTCGAACGTTTGAAGTCTGAACACCGCCACCCCAGATCACTGATGACCTACTGCCTGCACTTGTCCACTAACAGCCAGGCATTACCTCAAACCAAGGCATGTTTTCCTGCTGCTCTGCATCCTGTGTTGGCATGCAAGAGTATCATACCCCATACTGATTCCTGTGTATCCCATCAGTAGAGAGGCATTGCGCGTGGGAAGTGTCACCCAAAGCTAGAGGTCCGCTTTCTAGTACACCTTGTAACCGTACAATTATTTCAAAGAGTCACAATGATGCCAATGCGCCGTTTAGTGCACGCATCGTCCCCCTGCCTCATGCTTTGTGGATCTGAATATCACTTAACTCACGGTCATGACTATCTACTCACCAGAACTGAAACTCGAAGTAAATTGATTCTAAATACCATTTCCTGGTGCAGTCTGATGCAAAAAAAGATGGCAGAGGCTGGAAATTCTATACACGTCACATGTAAGTTCAGTGTTTTCTTGTGATTCCGTCCAATAATTAAAAGATGCTCCTTAACAGTTGACGATATAAGGCGGACTGAAGTGTAATCTATACCAATGCGTCTAACCAGTAGCTCTGGTAATGTTACATATACAAGACAGTCCAGCCCTCTTAACTCACGTGTTTTACTTTCATGTTGAGATGTGCGACGCTTCCAAATTTATAATCTTTGGTTTCGGTAGTTACCCCCCCCCCCCCTTTCACGTTCCAATATCACCATAATTCGAGTCAGTGTAAGTAAGTTAAATAATTTGCTGGTAGCAACATTTGCTGCAACGTAGGAGGACTAAACAGTTCTCTGCTTTGAATGACTGGAATCTAATTTACACACACAGTCTCGATGTTAAAGGGAGTCTAACTCTACTCCCGTAATCTATGCCTCCTTGTCTTTTGAGTTAGTCTTGATTTCTCTCTTACTGGTTAGCAAGAACTTCCCTACTTGCGTTGTCGCTTAAGACTTAGTATTCGTGATGTCAAACTACAAGGTATGAAATAAGTAAATACGGATTCTATACCAGTAAGTACCACTTAAGTTCTTCACAAAATTTGTTACAATGATTTTTAAACTGTAAATCAAAGGATAAATATGAATACTGCTTTAATATTTGGTGTGACAATTCGTCAGTGATGCCCACTTACGCTGGGCATCGTTAGCTCTCGAAATAATTGTGATTATTTCTTACTTGAACCAACAGTACTCTTCTCAGACGTACACACGCCCAATTATGACGTAAACGGTAGTTTACCTGAAACAGAAAAAGAAAACACGTTGACTATAATGAAAACTTTTTATTCATTATGAGAATGTAATGGAATGTATTGGAGACGAATTAGCACTATTTAAGACAGCAGCGAAATACAGGATGTCCGAAAAGACTTTCCCTGATTACATAAATTGATAACTCAGACTAGAAGTAAGATACAGATATGAAACTTGTGTCGAATTGTTTACAGCTATCAAAGTTTTTTTCTGTTTTAGTTTCGCAGTACGTAAGTAGTAGGTGAGATGCAGTGCCCAAGAAGCCATGTTAACCAATCAGTAGAAGGCACAGTGTGTCCTGTGGTACAATGAGACACGCTCACCAACCACAGTGCAGAGACACTTCCAGACAACATTTGGAAGGAATCCACCTGATGTCAAGAGCATTAAAGCCTTGAATGAGAAGTTCAAGAACACAGGATCGGTTGCTGACCTTCCGAGGTCTGGTCGACCAAGAACCTCAGCAGACAGGGTGGAAGCTGTAAGGCAGTCTTTTCTGCGAAGTCCGAAGAAATCGGTGCGGAGGGCCTCACGTGAATTACAGTTGCCAAAAAGCTCTCTCCATGACATTTTACACAAACGTTTATTGTTTCGTGCATACAAAGTGCAAATCGTTCAGGCCTCGTTACCCGATGACAGTACACGTCTATATGATTTTGCGGTCGAAATGCTATCACGTATTGAGGACGATGATGGCTATCTCAGACGAATTGCCTTTTCCGACGAAGCGACCTTTTTGTCAGTGGAGTAGTGAATCGCCAAAATGTGCGCATTTGGGGTTCACAGCCCCCTGGCGAGGTCATGGAGTGCACCAGAGGCAGTCCAAAGTGAATGTTTGGTGCACGCTATTGCACGATCGAATTATCGGGCCATTCTTCTTCGCATAGGCTCCCATCACATCTGCAGTGTATCTGGACATATTGCAACTGTATGCTGTTCCTCAGCTGCTTCAGTATCGCCCCGATATCTTGTTTCAGCAAGACGGTGCACCGCCTCATTGGGGTTTGGACGTACGTGCCTATCTCGATATGACCTTTCCTGGGCGATAGATTGGTCGTGATGGGCTAACGGTTTGGTCTCCACGCTCTCCTGACGTAACCCCATCAGACTTCTTTTTATGGGGTTATGTCAAGGACGAGGTCTACCGAACACGCGTACCAGATCTTGAAACCCTGCGGCAACGGATAACCACAGTCGTTGAATCGATACCTCTAGTGATGTTGGCTAATGTGTGGACGGAAACTGAATATCGCCTAGATGTGCTGCGTGCTACCAAGGATGCTCATGTGGAAGTTTACTGATGTGTGAAAAAAAACTTTCATAGTTTGTTAACAATTAGACACCAGTTTCATATTTGTATCTTACTTCTAGCCTGAGTTATCAGTTTATGTAATCAGGGAAAGACTTTTCGGACACCCTGTATAATATGTGCACGTCCGTCGCGTGAAAAGGGGAAAGGGGAGAAGGTGTGTGTGTGTGTGTGTGTGTGTGTGTGTGTGTGTGTGTGTGTGTGTGTGAGAGAGAGAGAGAGAGAGAGAGAGAGAGAGAGAGAGAGACGCAAATCACACAGTGCAAAAAGGAAGCATCTGGGAAGGGCCGCGGTTGGCGTCATTCCATGAAGGCGTAGCGTTACAGAGAAACACGCGCACACCAACACAAGAGAGGAGCTGGAGCTGGATCACGGCAGTTCAGACGACGTATACTTTGTTTTCAACATGCTTGCGGTTACTTTCCGGGTATTACGCATGCACTTAGTTCAGCACACAAACAACAAAATTTGCTGTAAACACATGGTAGTACAATCAGGAATGAACACAGCAACCAGTCGCGTATCAATCTGTATTTTATTGCAGATCTAGCTACAATTCAGCTGATCAGTGCGTTTAGCAGCAAGTCATATAGATCCAGAAAGCATGTACGTACACATGTTGTTAAAATGACAAAAGTGTCCATAGCTCACTTCACACCGATGCTGCTGTTTACAAGCCTTTGCTGCCACCATAGTGACACTTTACTACTAACGCACTGATGATGGCTATACTGTAGCTGAAATGTAGCTGCATCTGCAATAAAATACAGACTGATACGTGACTGTTTGCTGTGGCCATCCTTTATGATATTCATTTCACAGTCGCTGAGCACAACGATTCCTAATAGAATCCAAACGCCATGATAGTGTTCGACAGTTTGAGCCTCAATCGCAAAGAAGGAACAGAAGAACTCTTTTTTTTTTAAAGAACAACATCTGCACGGATATTTACTGCAGACGATATTTTGTCCCATTAAAATATTTAGTACCTCATATCAAAAATGGTTCAAATGGCTCTGAGCACTATGGGACTCAAATTCTGAAGTCATCAGTCCCCTAGAACTTATAACTACTTAAACCTAACTAACCTAAGGACATCACACACATCCATGCCCGAGGCAGGATTCGAACCTGCGACCGTAGCGGTCTCGCGGTTCCAGACTGTAGCGCCTAGAACCACACGGCCACTCCGGCCGGCGTACCTCATATCCAATTAACGACAAGGGCAAGAGAAAAAGGTTCTTGAACAGCAGCAAAAGACTGTTTAGGTAAGCAATCTACATCTACGTGATTACTCTGCTGTTCACAAAAAAGTGCCTGGCAGAGAGTTCAATGAACCACCTTCAAGCTATCTCGAACTGCACGCGGGAAAAAGGAGCACTTAAATTTTTCTGTGCGAGCCCTGATTTCTCTTATTTTATCGTGATGATCATTTCTCCCTATGTAAGTGGGTGTCAACAGAATGTTTTCGCAATCGGAGGAGAAAACAGGTGATTGAAATTTCATGAGAAGATCCCGTCGCAACGAAAAACGCCTTTGTTTTAATGATTGCCACTCCAGTTCACGTATCATGTGTATGACACTATCTCCCCTATTTCACGATAATACAAAACGAGCTGCCCTTCTTTGTACTTTTTTAGATGTCATCTGTCAGTCCCACATGATGCGGATCCCACACCGTACAGCAATACTCCAGAATAGGGCAGACAAGCGTGGTGTAAGCAGTTTCTTTAGTAGACCTGATGCACCTTCTAAGTGTTTTGCCAATGAATCGTAGTCTTTGGTTTGCCCTACCAACAATATTATCTATGTGATCGTTCCAATTTAGGTTATTTGTAATCGTAATCCCAAAGCATTTAGATGAATTTACAGCCTTCAGATTTGTGTGACTTATCGCGTAATCGCAAGTCGTTTTGATCATCTGATGACTTTACAAGACGGTAAATGACAGCAAACAATCTAAGACGGCTACTCAGATTGTCTCCTATGTCGTTAATATAGATCAGGAACAATAGAGGGCGTATAACACTTCCTTGGGGAACGCCGGATATTACTTCTGTTTTACTCGATGACTTTCCGTCTATTACCACCAACTGTGACCTTTCTGACAGGAAATCACAAATCCAGTCGCACAACTGAGCGATACTTCGTAGGCACGCAGTTTGATTAGAAGACGCTTGTGAGGCACGGTGTCGAAAGCCTTCCGAAAATCTAAAAATATGGAATCAATTTGACATCCCCTGTCAATAGCACTTATTTCTTTATGAGTATAAAGAGCTAGTTGTGTTTCACAAGAACGATATTTTCTGAAACCGTGCTGACTATGTGTCAATAAATCGTTTTCTTCGAGGTACTTCATAATGTTCGAATACAGTATATGTTCCAAAACCCTACTGCAAATCGACGGTAGTGGTATAGGCCTGTAATTCAGCGGATTACTCCTACTTCCCTTTTTGGGTATTGGTGTGACTTGAGCAATTGTCCAGTCTTTAGGTACGGATGTTTCTGTGAGCGAGTGGTTGTATATAATTGCTAAATATGGAGCTATTTTATCAGCATACTCTGAGAGGAACCTGACTGGTATACAATCTGGACCGGAGGTCTTGCCTTTATTAAGTGATTTAAGCTGCTTCGTTACTCCGAGGATATCTACTGCTATGTTTCTCATCTTGACAGTTGTTCTTGATTGGAATTCAGGAATATTTACTTCGTCTTCTTTGGTGAAGGAGTTTCGGAAAACCATGTTTAATAACTCTGCTTTAGTGGCACTGTCATCAGTGACTTCATCGTTGTTATCGCGCAGTGAAGGTATTGATTGCGTCTTGCCACTGGTGTGCTTTATGTATGGCCAGAATCTCTTTGGGTTTTCTGTCAGATTTCTAGACAGAATTTGGTTGCGGAAATTATTAAAAGCATCTCAAATTGAAGTACGCACCATATTTAGAACTTCTGTAAAACTTTGCCAATCTTGGGGATTTTGCGTCCTTTTAAATTTGGCATGCTTTTTTCGTTGCTTCTGCTAGAACGATCTGACCCGTTTGGTGTACCTTGGAGGAGGGGGGCATCAGCACCATCACTTATTAATTTATGTGGTACATATCACTCAAATGCTGTCGATACTATCTCCTTGAAAACATTCCACAACTTGAATGAGATTTTCACTCTGCAGCGGAGTGTGCGCTGATATGAAACTTCCTGGCAGATTAAAACTGTGTGCCCGACCGAGACTCGAACTCGGGACCTTTGCCTTTCGCGGGCAAGTGCTCTACCATCTGAGCTACCGAAGCACGACTCACGCCCGGTACTCACAGCTTCACTTCTGCCAGTACCTCGTCTCCTACCTTCCAAACTTTACAGAAGCTCTCCTGCGAAACTTGCAGAACTAGCACTCCTGAAAGAAAGGATATTGCGGAGACATGGCTTAGCCACAGCCTGGGGGATGTTTCCAGAATGAGATTTTCACTCTGCAGCGGAGTGTGCGCTGATATGAAACTTCCTGGCAGATTAAAACTGTGTGCCCGACCGAGACTCGAACTCGGGACCTTTGCCTTTCGCGGGCAAGTGCTCTACCATCTGAGCTACCGAAGCACGACTCACGCCCGGTACTCACAGCTTCACTTCTGCCAGTACCTCGTCTCCTACCTTCCAAACTTTACAGAAGCTCTCCTGCGAAACTTGCAGAACTAGCACTCCTGAAAGAAAGGATATTGCGGAGACATGGCTTAGCCACAGCCTGGGGGATGTTTCCAGAATGAGATTTTCACTCTGCAGCGGAGTGTGCGCTGATATGAAACTTCCTGGCAGATTAAAACTGTGTGCCCGACCGAGACTCGAACTCGGGACCTTTGCCTTTCGCGGGCAAGTGCTCTACCATCTCAGCTCAGATGGTAGAGCACTTGCCCGCGAAAGGCAAAGGTCCCGAGTTCGAGTCTCGGTCGGGCACACAGTTTTAATCTGCCAGGAAGTTTCATATCAGCGCACACTCCGCTGCAGAGTGAAAATCTCATTCTGGAAACATCCCCCAGGCTGTGGCTAAGCCATGTCTCCGCAATATCCTTTCTTTCAGGAGTGCTAGTTCTGCAAGTTTCGCAGGAGAGCTTCTGTAAAGTTTGGAAGGTAGGAGACGAGGTACTGGCAGAAGTGAAGCTGTGAGTACCGGGCGTGAGTCGTGCTTCGGTAGCTCAGATGGTAGAGCACTTGCCCGCGAAAGGCAAAGGTCCCGAGTTCGAGTCTCGGTCGGGCACACAGTTTTAATCTGCCAGGAAGTTTCATTCCACAACTTTTCTACACTTTAATGGTCAGATCGGAGGGAGTGAAGAGTGTCTCTTAAACAGGCGTTAAGAGAATTTTTATCAGCTTTTTTAAATAGATGTACACTACTGGCCATTAAAATTGCTACACCACGAAGATGACGTGCTACAGACGCGAAATTTAACCGACACGAAGAAGATGCTGTGATATGAAAATGATTAGCTTTTCAGAGCATTCGCACAACGTTAGCGCCGGTGGCGAAACCTACAACGAGCTGACATGAGGAAAGTTTCCAACCGATTTCTCATACACAAACAGCAGCTGACCGGCGTTGCCTGGTGAAACACTGTTGTGATGCCTCGTGTAACGAGGAGAAATGCGTACCATCACGTTTCTGACTTTGATAAAGATCGGATTGTAGACTATCGCGATTGCGGTTTATCGTATCGCGACACTGCTGCTCGCGTTGGTCGAGATCCAATGACTGTTAGCAGAATATGGAATCGGTGGGTTCGGGAGAGTAATACGGAACGCCGTGCTGGATCCCAACGGCCCCGTATCACTAGCAGTCGATGTGACAGGCATCTTATCCGCATGGCTGTAACGGATCGTGCAACCACGTCTCGATCCGAGTCAACAGATGGGAACGTTTACAAGACAACAACCATCTGCACGAACAGTTCGACGACGTTTGCATGGACTATCAGCTCGGAGACCATGGCTGCGGTTACTCTTGACGCTGCATCACAGACAGGAGCGCCTGCGATGGTGTACTCAACGACGAACCTGGGTCCACGAATAGCAAAATATCATTTTTTCGGATAAATCCAGGTTCTGTTTACAGCATCATGATGGTCGCATCCGTGTTTGCCGACATCGCGGTGAACGCACATTGCAAGCGTGTATTCGTCATCGCCATACTGCTGTATCACCCGGCGTGATGGTATGGGGTGCCATTGGTTACACGTCTCGGTCACCTCTTGTTCGCATTGACGGCACTTTGAACAGTGGACGTTACATTTCATATGTGTTACGACCCGTGGCTCCACCCTTCATTCGATCCCTGCGAAACCCTACATTTCAGCAGGATAATGCACGACCGCATGTTGCAGGTCCTGAACGGGCCTTTCTGGATACAGAAAACGTTGGACTGCTGCCCTGGCCAGCACATTCTCCAGATCTCTCACCAATTGAAAACGTCTGGTCAATGGTGGCCGAGCAACTGGCTCGTCACAATACGCCAGTCACTACTCTTGATGAACTGTGGTATCGTGTTGAAGCTGCATGGGCAGATGTACGTGTACACGCCATCCAAGCTCTGTTTGACTCGATGACCAAGCGTATCAAGGCCGTTATTACGGCCAGAGGTGGTTGTTCTGGGTACTGATTACGAAGGATCTATGCACCCAAATTGCGTCGAAATGTAATCACATGTCAGTTCTAGTATCATATATTTGTCCAATGAATACCCGTTTATCATCTGCATTTCTACTTGGTGTAGCAATTTTAATGGCCAGTAGCGTACTTTGCTTTTCTTTTTGATGGTTGTAGGTGTTACGGTATTGTGTGTGTGTGTGTGTGTGTGTGTATTTTTTTTCTTTTTCTTTTTTCGAGCACGAGGATGAATTATAGGGACTGCCCGAGCCTTCAGTCACCAGCTCTCAATATTATTGAGCCCTTGTGGTCTGTTTCGGAGAGAAGACTGCGTGATCGATATCCACTTCCATAATCGTTACATTTTCGTCCCTTGCAAACCATACAGGACCTGAAATTTATCCAATCCGCGGCCACTGGAAACTGATCTACGTATCAGCGAATTTCCTACACCGTATTAGGAATGTTAACGAGTTATATTTTTGGTGTTTCCATATTTTTCTCCACCCTCTGTATGTCGGCTATCTTTGGCTTGTGTTTAATTTGAGTAGACAATATATGAAGAGTCACGAGTTTCGTACCCAGCTGTGAGTCGGTTTGGGCTTTTAGTCATATGTCTTCCGTCACAGTAGCTATGTCTGACTCTAACCTCATAACCGTAGATGCTCTTCCGCCTGTCTATTAAGATGGCCTTTACATAACACGATGAGTGTGTGTGTCGGGAGGGAGGGGGGAGGGGTGTGTATTTGTGTTTCTGGGGAATCGACCGGACTCTGTAGGTGGGAAGAAACGAAGGAAACAGCACTCTTCTTAGCTTCATGCTCCATCAATGTCCACCGCGCGGGATTAGCCGAGTGGTCAGGGGCGCTGCAGTCATGGACTGTCCCGCCGGAGGTTCGAGTCCTCCCTCGGGCATGGGTGTGTGTTTGACCTTAGGATAATTTAGGTTAAGTAGTGTGTAAGCTTAGGGACTGATGACCTTAGCAGTTAAGTCCCATAAGATTCCACACACATTTTTTTCCCATCAATATCCAGAGCAAGTTTACTAGCTCATGTTGAACAAGAATGGAGAATGATTTTGACTGTGAGTTTATTTGAGGCGTTAGCATGAATTGCTTTAGAAATATAGTGGCCGGCCGGTGTGGCCGAGCGGTTCTAGGCGCTTCAGTCTGGAACCGTGCGACCGCTACGGTCGCAGGTTCGAATCCTGCCTCGAGCATGGATGTGTGTGATGTCCTTAGGTTAGTCAGGTTTAGGTAGTTGTAAGTTCTAGGGGACTGACATTTGAACCAAATATAGTGGTCAGGCGGTTGTTTGCACCTCACTCCTCCCATATTAGAATCTATTACGTACGATATATACAGGTGAGTCAGAAGGAAAGGTACTTGTTTCTAAGAGTGATAGTCTTGGTGACTCTGAACACTATATTTCAAATGAACATATGCTCTTTTCTTACCCGTATCCGACCTACAAGTGTTTGAAAGTCACCGGCGTCAGTCGCATGTCCTTCAAAAACACTCACATGCAAATACAACCAGGGCGACATCAGGCTACATAGTGTTGGTTTTACTGCCCATGTGACTGTGCACTTCATTTGCGCACGATAGCACCAGTGACACAGTACCTCACTGAAACACACCCTGGGCGTTGAATCGGTCGCCGTGGAGTCTTTTCTCAGCCATCGACGTCACTCCATTAGATTACTGTTGGTGGGGTCGGCTCAAGACCAGAGTCTACAAGCGCAGAGTGGACACAAAGCACAAAAGAGGTACTTCTCGCTCGTGTTTTACATGCGCGTGCTCAAGTAAAGGGCAGTGCGAAGGAGCTCAGATCAGCAACACAGCAGCTGTCTAAAAGAGCTGCAAAATGCACTGCAGTTGGCGGTGGACGTTTTGAACACCTACTGTGACGAAATGTACACAATTAAACAAAACATTAGATCACAATGTTTCATTTAATATCACCTGCATTTGTCCTGTCCCATACAGTTTTCATTAGTTACCGTGGAAACGTTTGAGAACAGGGCATACGTTCAAACGATGTTTTTCGTTCAGAATCACTAATACAATCACCCCTCAAATCATGTACCTTTCCTCCTGACTCACCTTGCAATTAAATGGTGTATTTACAGTAGATAAGCATGTGTTTGACTAGTAAAGTCAAGCCATGGGATAATAAGGTGACGTTTGTCCTTAGTCGAAATGGTTCAAATGGCTCTGAGCACTATGGGACTCAACTGCTGAGGACATTAGTCCCCTAGAACTTAGAACTAGTTAAACCTAACTAACCTAAGGACATCACAAACATCCATGCCCGAGGCAGGATTCGAACCTGCGACCGTAGCGGTCTTGCGGTTCCAGACTGCAGCGCCTTTAACCGCACGGCCACTTCGACCGGCCTGTCCTTAGTCGAAAGAGTAAGTGCTCCTCCATATTGGAAAACCAGTTCCTACCGGATATATGTGCCACTAACCTCCCAATGCATACGCAGTGGTTTATGCAGGATGGGCCTCAGCCGTATGTAGCAACGCTGTTTGAATTCCTGGCCATGAAACAAATGTTTGAAAAACAGAAGTGTCTCATTGCTTTCGTCAGCGTCATATTTATGAAGGCATCTGAAGTTCTGACAACCCCGACGTCAGCTCTACGATACATTTTCCACTGTAATTTAACTTCTTGAAAGTTTTGTGAAGATGAGTACACGAAATCTTGCAAATCTGCACAAAATCAGTGGTGCTCGATGTCTCGAGTAGTTATAGCAACAAAACAGTGCTAATAGTAAACATATTTTGCTTGAACACCAAGTCTCCGTCTATCTATCTTCAGAAGTCACGGAGATTAGTGTGTTTAGACAGGACGAGAAGGAATTAAGTCTAAAGCGAAGTGGACCCCTATTGCGTTTGCCTTCCTGAATGTTCTAACAGTAAGTGGTGCTTAACTACAGGATGCTGTTTTTAATTTCGATGAATGATGCACAGTAACTTACCGTACGGAATAACTAGATTGATACGGTGTTTTGAAGTAGTTGTGATTACTTTTTTTTTAATTTGGTAATCTGGAATACCGTACTGTCATAAAATCCTTGGTCGCTTTATCATGAACGGAAATTCATCCGAATTTGATAAAGGTTTTCAAGAAACTTGCTCCTTCTAATTCAACAATTAAGAAGTGCGTAGCTAGATTAAAACGTATTTCCCTTTGAGATGTCCCACGCAGACAACAACCGCAGATGAAAACACAAGAGCACGGAAGAACGATTATGGTTGAACATCCTGTCGACAAGAAGATCATTAGAGACAGACAAAAACATAGAGAACGTGCACAATATAGAACCGGGCGATCTGTAATTTCTCAGCAATGTCTGAATCTCTGTGCAGAGAATCCAACTGATTTAGTGCGCCGATGCATTACCGTAGATAGAATGTGAGTCGACAGCTCTGCGCCAGAAAGGGAACGCAATCTATTCGAGGATGCAAATGGGACTCTACTTATTACCTACCAAATGTAAAACAACTGACCAGTTCGACGCAAACTTCTGGGTGATATAGATAAAAATACGCGAGGAAATGAAGAATATCATTCGTGAGGAGAATGCATCCATCTTCAAAAGCGCACAGGCAGTTAGAAAGTGGAAGCATTTTAAGTGCGATTTGTTGGAACATCCATCCAATCCAACACCATTTAAAGAAATTTGCGACTGGAAACATCTGAGCCCGATACGAATAAGATAACGCAATCTTAGGTTAGTATTTTGCAGGCTTTCCTGAATCGCTATGTGATAATGAAATTTACTCACTGGCAAAACGTCGGTGGTACGTCACTAACTGAAAGGGGGACATTGTGAACAAGGGTCCTGTCGTCTTTGAACACAGCAACGCTATTGGGGAACAACAATTGTGCCATGGGATTGACCTAATCAGCCAAAATGATCACACAGTCCTTGGCATATAAATCTGCATCTACATACACTACTGACCATTAAAATTGCTGCACCAAGAAGAAATGCAGATGATAAACGGGTATTCATTGGACAAATATATTATACTAGAACTGACAAGTCATTACAGTTTCACACAATTTGGGTCCATAGATCCTGAGAAATGAGCACCCAGAACAACCACCTCTTCACACAATTTGGGTGCATAGATCCTGAGAAATGAGCACCCAGAACAACTACCTCTGGCCGTAATAACGGCCGTGATACGCCTGGGCATTGAGTCAAACAGAGCTTGGATGGCGTGTACAGGTACTGCTGCCCATGCATCTTCAACACGATTCCACACAGTTCATCAAGAGTAGTGACTGGCGTATTGTGTCGAGCCAGTTGATCGGCCACCATTGACCAGACGTTTTCAATTGGTGAGAGATCTGAAGAATGTGCTGGCCACGGCAGTAGTCGAACATTTTCTGTGCCCAGAAAGGCCCGTACAAGACGTGCGGTCGTGCATTGTCATGCTGAAATGTAGGGTTTTGCAGGGATCGAATGAATGGTAGAGCCACGGGTCGTAACACATCTGAAATGTAACGTCCACTGTTCAAAGTGCTGTCAATGCGAACCAGAGGTGACCGAGACGTGTAACCAATGGTACCCCATACCATCAAGTCGGGTGATACGCCAGTATGGCGATGACGAATACACGCTTCCAATGTGCGTTCACCGCGATGTCGCCAAACACGGATGCGACCATCATGATGCTGTAAACAGAACCTGGATTCATCCGAAAAAATGACGTTTTGCCATTCGTGCACCCAGGTTCGTCGTTGAGTATACCATCGCAGGCGCTCTTGTCCGTGATGCAGCGTCAAGGGTAAACGCAGCCATGGTCTCCGAGCTGATAGTCCATGCTGCTGCAAGCGTCGTCGAACTGTTCGTGCAGATGGTTGTTGTCTTGCAAACGTCCCCATCTGTTCACTCAGGGATCAAGACGTGACTGCACGATCCGTTACAGCCATGCAGATAAGATGCCTGTCATCTCGACTGCTAGTGATACGAGGCCGTTGGGATCCAGCACGGCGTTCCGTATCACCCTCCTGAACCCACCGGTTCCGTATTCTTCTAACAGTCATTGGATCTCGACCAACGCGAGCAGCAATGTCGCGATGCGATAAACCGCAATCGCGATATGCTACAATCCGACCTCTACAAAGTCGGAAACTGCGATGGTACGCATTTCTCCTCGTTACACGAGGCATCACAACAACGTTTCACCAGGCAACGCCGGTCAACTGCTGTTTGTGTATGAGAAATCGGTTGGAAACTTTCTTCATGTCAGCACGTTGTAGGTGTCGCCACCGGCGCCAACCTTTTGTGAATGCTCTGAAAAGATAATCATATGCATATCGCAGCATCTTCTTCCTGTCGGTTAAATTTCGCGTCTGTAGCACGTCATCTGTCATCTTCGTGGTGCAGCAATTTTAATGACCAGTAGTGTATATACTCCGCTAGCCACCAAGCGGTGTGTGGCGGAAGGAACAAGTCATCTGTATTTTTAAGAGGTTTTGCAGTAACGTTTCGTTAATTCGCCCAGAAAGTAAGTGGTAAGACAATGCTAACCCATGTGAAGTACACTCAGTTTGCAAGTAAACGATGTTAAGTACTCAAATGGTTCAAATGGCTCTGAGCACTATGGGACTTAACATCTGAGGTCATCAGTCCCCTAGAACTAAGAACTACTTAAACCGAACTAACCTAAGGACATCACACACATCCATGCCCGAGGCAGGATTCGAACCTGCGACCGCAGCAGTCGCGCGGTTCCAGACTGAAGCGCCTAGAACCAAAGTACTCATTAACGAGCTTTAAAGAATAAGATTTTGGGCAGGATTTACCATTTTAAACATGCACTGTCATTGTTAATATACTAGAAAAGAATTACTTATCTGAGTAAAAAATGTAATTGGAATATCTTAATGGTAAGATTTTACTAAAACTTTACTGCGCAGTTTCAGAAAACAATCAACTTGTTTCTTACCATTGTTTACAGCGGAGATATTCATTATTATAAAAAAATGTGTGTGAAACCTTATGGGCCTTAACTGCTGAGGTCATCAGTCCCTAAGCTTACACACTACTTAACCTAAATTATCCGAAGGACAAAGACACACACTCATGCCCGAGGGAGGACTCGAACCTCCGCCGGGACCAGCCGCACATTATTATAAAGTCAGTACGGAATTACTAATATTATTTAGTAGTAGCAGTAGTAGTAGCAGTAGCAGTGGGACCAACAACTCGATTTCACAATCAAGTGGAAATTAATTAACTTGTAACTCAATGTGATGCACGGAAACAGCGCATCATTATTCAATATATTATGACATTTCTTGCAGTAGTAATTCGAGGGACAGCACGTGTTTGTATCTACTCGAGAAATGTGTGCGGGACACTGAATGTCAGTGCTGCCAAGCTTGTTGCGTCAGTCAGCGTGTTGCGTTCGCACTGTTTACAAATACTCACTGCACGCGGTTTCCTTACCCCACTGCAGTCTGACGAGCAGGCGCAGTACGCAAACATTACATTCTGAATAGAAATGGAGCTCACACAGATGCTCTCCGAATACTTCGCTAATGTATTTTCCCCTACTGCCGCTTTGATCAAGCATCAATGTTTCAGTGGTTGTTCTAGTCAGCGGGCTATTTAAGATGATAAGCGTTCAAGCGAAGTGTCCCTGGTTCGATTCCCGGCCGGGTGGCAGATTTTCTCCGCTCGGGGATTGAGTTTTGCCTTGTCCTTACGTTCGTATTGTCATAACTGATATTCCACTGTAGAGTTGGCTAAACGGGCACTTTCCGAAATCCAATAAATTGAAAGATAAATCATTAGCAATACATCAGAAATTGTGTCAGCAGGTCATGGTGTACTGGTTAGCGTAGTTGTCTCAAGGTCGTGGAGCTCTGGGTTCGATTCTCGTCTGGGTCGAAGATTTTCTGTACTCAGGGCTAGATGTTGGCTTCGTTCTGATCATTCACCTCATCTTCATTGGCCGGCCGTTGTGGCCAAGCGGTTCTAGGCGCTTCAGTCCGGAACCGCACTGCTGCTACGGTCGCAGGTTCGACTCCTGCCTCGGGCATGGATGTGTGTGATGTCCTTGGGTTGGTTACGTTAGAGTAGTTCTAAGTCTAGGGGACTGATGACCTCAGATGTTAAGTCCCATAGTGCTCAGAGCCATTTGAACCATATCATCTTCATTGGACTCGCAAGTCCCCCAAGCGGCGTCCAATAGATCTGCAGATCGACGGCAGATGGGGCCTCCTGACCAACAATGTACACGGTTCTTTCAGTCCACCATAAATTGTGGAACAATTTATGAATTCACGAAAACAGCTCTGTTATCCTAAAGATATGTACAACTAGACAAAAGCAACAATGAATAGAGTTCAACCTTCCGTCGACATCGAGATCGATAACGGTATTAGTTGCATAAGGATGGAGGAAAGCCGGCCGTTATGGCCTAGCGGTTCTAGGCGCTTTAGAACGGAACCGCCCGACCGCTCCGGTCGCGGGTTCGATCGTGCCTGGGGCATGGATGTGTGTGATGTCCTAAGGTTAGTTAGGTTTAAGTAGTTCTAAGTTCTAGGGGACTGATGACCTCATATGTTAAGTCCCATAGTGCTCAGGGCCATTTGAACTTTTTTTATGGAGGAAAGAAATAGCTGTGGCTTTAAGGAATGATGCAATTTTTGGGAAATACGAAACACTTCTCCTTAACGGTAGGGTGACGATTCGAGCTACTAATGCCAGTCCTCACTACCTGAACGAGTCTACCACCTTACTCCCCAACGGAATATAATTTAAGTATTAATTCTCGCAGGAGGGTCGTGGAACATACCGGGGCACGAACTCCCGTACGGAGGACATAGTAATAGGCGTCCCTGTCGTAGAGAAGCAGCTGAAAGAGTTGAAAATAAGTAAGTCGCCAAGTCCGGATGGAATCCCAGTTCGGTTTTACGAAGAGCACTCTACAAAATTGTCTCCTTACCTAGCTCGCATTTATCGCGAACGTCTCGCCCAGCACTCAGTCCCAAGCGACTGAAAAAAAGCGTAGGTGACTCATGCATACAGGAAGGGTAAACGAATGGACCAGTGAAATTACAGGCCAATATTCTCAACACCGATTTGCTGCAGAATGCTTGAACATATTCTCAGTTCGCACGTAAGTAGTTTCCTTGAGACGGAAAAACTTCTGTCCACAAATCAGCATGGATTTAGAAACATTCGCTCGTGCGAAACTCAGCTTACTCTTTCCTCGTACAAAAAATGGTTCAAATGGCTCTGAGCACTATGGGACTCAACTTCTGAGGTCATTAGTCCCCTAGAACTTAGAACTAGTTAAACCTAACTAACCTAGGACATCACACACATCCATGCCCGACGCAGGATTCGAACCTGCGACCGTAGCGGTCTCGCGGTTCCAGACTGCAGCGCCTAGAACCGCACGGCCACTTCGGCCGGCCCCTCGCACAACACTGCGAACAATTGCAACAGGCAGATTACATATTCCCAGATTTCCGGAAAACGTTTGACACGGTTCCCTTCTGCAGAATGTTAACAAAGGTACGAGCATACTGAATAGGTTCCCAAATAAATGAGTGACTCGACGACTTCTAAGTAATAGAACCCAGTACGTTGTCCTCGACGGCGAATGCTCATGAGACAAAAGAGTATCGTCAGGAGGCTCCCGGGGAAGTGTGACAGGGTAACTCCTATTCTCTATACACATGAACTATTGACGGACAGCGTGAGAAGCAAAAAATGGTTCAAATGGCTCTGAGCACTATAGTACTTAACTTCTGAGGTCATCAGTCCCCTAGAACTTAGAACTACTTAAACCTAACTAACCTAAGGGCATCACACACATCCATGCCCGAGGCAGGATTCGAACCTGCGACCGTAGCGGTCGCGCGGTTCCAGATTGTAGCGCCTAGAACCGCTCGGCCACCCTGGCCGGCCGTGAGAAGCAATCTGCGGCGGTTTTGCTGATGACGCTATGGTGTGCGGGAAGATGTCGTCGTTAAGTGACTGCAGGAGGATACAAGATGACTTAGACAAAATTTCTAGTTGGTGTAATGAATGGCAGCTTCCTCTAAATGTAGAAAAATGTACGTTAATACAGAAGAGTAGGAGACACAATCCCGTAATGTTCGGATACAGCATTAGTAGTGTGTTGCTTGACACAGTCATGTCGATTAGATAACTCGGCGTAACGTTGTAAAATGGTATGAAATGGAACGAACACGTAAGGACGGTAGTAGATAAGGCGAATGGTCGACTTCGGTTTATTGGTAAAAATTTAGAAAAGTATAGCTCGTCTGTATACGACATTGCGAATAGAACACTAGGGCGGCCCACTGTTGACTACTGCTCGATCGGTGGGTTCGATAAAGACGCGAGTATTACGGATATGTTTCGTGAATTTAAATGGGAATCCCTGGAGGGAAGACGACGCTCTTTTCGTGAAATGCTATTGAGAAAATTTAGAGAACCGGCGTTTGAAGTTGACTGCAGAGAGATTCTGCTACCGCCAACGTACATTTCGCGTAAGGACCGCGAAGATAAGATAAGGTAATGTAGGCATGTAGACAGTCGTTTTTCCCTCGCGCTATTTGCGAGTGGTTCAAAAATGTCTCTGAGCACTATGGGACTTAACTTCTGAGTTCACCAGTCCCCTAGAACTTACAACTACTTAAACCTAACTAACCTAAGGACATCACACACAGCCATGCCCGAGGCAGGATTCAAACCTGCGACCGTAGCGGTTGCGCGGTTCCAGACTGAAGCGCCTAGAACCGCTCGGCCACCCCGACCGGCTTGCGAGTGAAACAGGAAAGGAAATGAATAGTTGTGGTACAAGATGCACGCCTATATACTCCAGACAGTGGTTTGCGTAATATGTATGGAGATGTTGATGTGTTTACCTGTAGCACCACGGCGACACATATCCGCGCATCCATCTGAAGAGGCATTCTCAGCCAACATAGCGGTGACGTAATGCCTACTCTGTTCGCCTTGCCTACAGCAAGCCCCATTTCCAAATTGAGTTTGTCTGTTACGGCTACATCACATACGAAACACAAGTTAACTTGTAGTCATAGTCTGTGTGATTGGAACGCAAGGTTTTCAAACTGCTCGTATGTGGCGATGCTTCTCCTCTCCCTGCCCAGACCACACGTAACCTCGCTAGGTGGGGCAGTGGATAAGGCGCTGAATTTACGTTCGGAAGGACCGGTATCCCAACCGTCGACCGTCATTTCGCTTCGTCACTTAAGGCGAATGGCCGCACAAGTTCTGCAACAAGGCCATGGTCTATCCCTCCCTCTCTTCACCCTTCTCCAACTGAGTTAGAGCGCTGCCTCTAATGACTTCGCTGTCGATGAGACGTTAACTTTAACCTTCCTCCCACTACTCTGCCCTCTCCTTCCCTACCTAGCCCGCAGCCAGCCGATCTACAATGGAAATCATTTCCCTGTAGTCAGACGAGATTCAGGCCATCGTGGTTAAGGTTTGAACCAAAAGTAATACGGATCCGTCTCCAATCTTACAGCTGTCCGAAGTTATCCCTAGAGCCCCGGCCCGCGCTGGCGTCGCAGCGAAGTCCGTGTAGTGGAAAATTACATTCGTTGCGGAGCCGAGTAGTAAAGAACGTTCATTATAACTGCCATTTCCATTTTAAGAAGGAGAGAGGTAGGGACATGAATAAAAAGTCTTCTTTTTTATGTATTGCCCTTTGTTTACAACCTATGCACCCATCTACGTAAATAAAACTGAGTTATAAGGGAGAATCAAATCAAAGCGACTGGTGGAAAAATGTAAGTAAACTATTTATTATCTCCTAAGTAATCGCTATAACTTTAATACCTATATCCCACTGTGAGACAAGACCGTCAATACCCTCATGGAATAATTTTTGCGGTTGCCTACGGAACTGATTGTGTCCAGGCGTGCATCTCTTCGTCTGAACCAAATCGACGGCGACGATTGTCTTTCTTCAGGGCTCCAAAAATATGTAAATCGCATGGGGAGAGAAGGGGACTATGTGGACGATGTGCAAGGGCTTCCCAGCAAAACTTCTGAAGCGTAGTCGAAACAATATTGGCAATACGTAGGCGAGTCTCATTTTCATTTCACTGTCGCTTATGCATACAACTGGTACACATAACAAACAAAATTGGGAAAACAAACTCAATGGTGATAATATAGAACAATGGCAAAAACAACTTAAAATAACATACAGAGATTACACAAAATTATTTAGTTTACGCAAGTTATTCCACACCTTATTTCTAACTTCGGTTAGGAACGAGTAAAGTTCTTTACACACAGCGAAGTCAGTGATTTCTTACTCACAACATTTCTTCGCAACTTTGACGTGAGCTATTGCGTCCGAAAAATATGTGATTTGTGTATTACATTTCGCTGCAAGCTCAAAGTGGATATGATGCTATGTTTGTGCGGTGTAGATGCTGTGCAAAGCGGCACTGGTTGAACTTCAACCGCTCTATGGTAATTGCAAATTTCTGTGTACACCTGAGTCCACGGTATCAAAACCTTGGTTGGTAGTACTTATGTAATACGTACGTAGTATTATCTTTTAACTGTCTGAGAAGCGTGTATTTTTTTTGTCCCACTCATTCCGAATCTTCTTCTGGAAATTCGTATTAGAGCCTCCGCTGGAACATCCGTTTGGTCATCTATCCGCGGTATCACAGCTTCTTTAGCAGCTGAGTCAGCGATCTCATTTCCCAGTGTGTTGATATGCGGTTTAATCCAATACACAGACACTACATCATTCATTTCCAACTGGTCCACGTACGCTACTATCTCGTACGTTATGTGGTGGTTTTTATGCTCGATGAAAATATTTAAGAAGAGTGAGAGCAGATTTAGAGCCCGAGAAGTTGACAATGTTTTCCTCCGGTACTGTGTGACTAGTACGTGCTTCCAAGGTTACCGTAAGCTCCGCCGTCATTATTGTAATTTCCTCTAGTAGTTTGCGCTTAAATCCTACTAGCACATGAGAATCCCAAAAGGCGTATCCTGTTCCCTCCCGTTTCTTTGAGCCGACTTAATAGCTTATCCTTACTTGTGGGTATTTGGTTCGGAGCTCGCGCAAGGTATAGTTTGAAATAGTTCATGTAACTCGCAGAACAAATCTATGATTTGAAACAGTTCATGTAACTCGCAGAACAAATCTCATGTCAGGTTCAATGACAATACATTGTTCAAAAATGAGCAGTCGTCGTGCAGAGCTGGTTAATCTAATGTCAAGTGCTGCCTCTATATATTCCCTTGCTAGTGGAGACAGATTTTTACATGATTAATAATTAAACGCGTAAAATATTATAGATCTCCGGGCGGGAAGGAGAGCCGGTCCCCGACACGAATCCACCCGGCGGACTTGTGTCGAGGTCCGGTGAGCCGGCCAGTCTGTGGATGGTTTTAGGCGGTTTTCCATCTGCCTCGGCAAATGCGGGCTGGTTCCCCTTATTCCGCCTCAGCTACACTATGTCGGCGATTGCTGCGCAAACAAGTTCTCAACGTACGCGTACACCACCATTACTGTACCACGCAAACATAGGGGTTACACCCACCGGGGGCCGAACCGCACACTAACCCTGCGTTCGGTGTGGGGCGGCGGAGGGGTGAAGTTGACTGCGGCAGTCGTCGTGAGGTTGCGGACCACTGTGGCTGCGGCGGGGACGGAGCCTCTCCGTCGTTTCTAGGTCCCCGGTTAACATAACATATTATAGATAATTCCTGGGTGCCGGATAACAAGGCGTCCTCTGAAAAGTGAGTCCTCTTCATTCAGAATTTTATGTTTAAATATTTGCGCCGCAAGTGTAATGGTTGTACGTTACTTCCCGTAAGTAACATATTTGTTGGCGTTGACTTCATGGCACCAAGACATATTCTAAGCTCTTCGTGTTGCACCTTGTTAAGTCTTTATAGTAGGTGTCCGTCGCCGATCGGTACACGTCCATGCAGGTGTTGTAGTCCGCACCTGAATCCCATATTACCCCTGTCACTGTTCTTAACTCGTCAATTTTTCTTTCATATTTTTCTACTACTTGACTTATCTGCGTAGTACACGGTAGTTTACAGTCGATACATAGGGAGAGTATTTCTTGACTGCATTCGCAAGAAGAGTAAATGCTCTTAGTTTCTTAGTGGGGAGCTCTTGCATCCGGCGTCTGGTGTAAATTCTCACAGCAGACTTGTTCTGTGGTGCAGTTAGTCCATTTTCCTCCAGGCAATAGCCGATAGCTGTAATAGCTGCATCCATTTTATGCCGTCCTTCTTCTAGGTTGTTGCTCGTTGCGTATATGTCCAAGTCATCAGCGAACTGAAATATGTCGATGGTGTTGTCGAAAATGGCGTGCGTATTTGTGGTGTACATGTTAGAGAGTACTGGCGAGAAAAGTGATCTTTGAGGGATTCACTTCACTGCCATCGTTCGTCTCACGCTGTTACTAACAAATTTGATACAACATTCTCTCACCTTAACAAGAGAAAATGAGGTTGTCAATGAAGGCAAGGGATATTGTGTCGCCCCATCTTCTTATCTAGTATCCAGACAGGTCAACTGCTTCATAAACATTCTCCGTAAGCATATAAACCACTATCAGGAACTTCTTGTTGCAGAGTCAAAGCGGGATATCTCTAATAACTTGTGTTAGTGTATCATACGATCCGCTTCCTCTTCGGAAACCTATCTGTCCAATCTCTGACAAGTTATTATGTAAATACCACGATTCTGTCCTGTGTTTTATTATTCTTTCCAGTACCTTCAAGGAACAGCATACGTCGTTGCCGCTTAACAGTTGTAACCAGTACATGCAGACGGAAGCCATTGCTTTTGCACTCAAGCACCTCCGTAAGTAAATTCTCGGGACAGTAACATTTCATTCCAGAAGCCGACACTGCGAAAAGTCCTTATATATACTAAGAATAGCAGACAGTTTTCCAAGTCACAAGCAGCAACACTGCTAACTTCACACTACAAGGAATGAGAATGAACAGTTCTGTTGCGATATGCGATTCTTGTACATAACGGTTTTCTGTATATTTACTCCCAATGAAAATATATTCAAATACATATGGTATCTGAAATAAAATATGTTTGACTTTAGGAGACTGGCTACTCGTAAATGTTCAACGTCACAAAAAGATTTGTACTCGCTTGAGACCCAGTAGTGGATCTGACTTTCGCACACTATGTTATCTCAGTACAAAGTAAAGAAAGGAACCAGTGTGACTGCGGGAAACTGTGAATCTGTCCATTGTGTATCCTCGGATGACTCAAATTAAAGAGCCAGCCCTCAACAGACAGATGTTCGAGTTTCAGCTCCGGTCTGCTACACTTTCCTTGGCAATGTGTTCAACATCCTGAAGGAATCATTTGTAAATAATTAAATTTATGCCACATGCAATGTGAATAATAATTATGTGTGAGAATGCAGACTTCCTGCTGATTAGCAGCTCTCGGGTTTCTAGCTGGGTGGCAATGTTCAACATTGTGACGTCTTTGTGATGAGTATGACACTACTTGAAATTTCGCGGTCTTCCAGCACTGCCATCCCGCTAGAAACCCGACAGCTTTTCATCAATAATTATATATGTTTGGAGTTTCAGACCTATAGAATCACATTACGTTACAAAACGTAAGTTTTTAGAGTGTTTTAATACTCTGCGGTAACCAATGAAAGAAGTATTTGGTACTGACTGTTAAAATGATGTGATCCAAGTCTACAGTTCACTGCTGTCAATAAAGGGGTGGGGTGCAGTATTGTACCAAATGCCAAGCGTCCATACGCCATAGATACCTGTTGAATAGACAGGGTAGTATCTACAGTGCAGCGAATGTAGTTTTAACTTCCAGAACACATTATCATCAGATGATATGCTGTTTGAATAAAGCTGCCGGAATATGCAAAATAGCGCAAGCTTAGAGATTAATGTCTCAAACACGGAGACGGGGAATAAACTCGACTTGTAGGAGAGATGGTAGGATAGGAACAAACTGCGGAATTTTTATAGAATCTTGTTGACATTTACTGACGTGCATCGGCTGGCTTGTTACCGAAAGTCCATATCAAGTATATGATCAACTGATGGTATGTATGTATAGCAGACTGTCAGATAAAGGATGAAGCCCCGCGCTGTTCTGTTGGATTACAGCACCTGGATTGAGAAGGACTCTTAGAGTATGGAGTTTCCCAGAGGAAGTGCTTGTTGTCGATTATATTGACTGTCTGTTTCAGCCGACGTATCTATTGATATTTGATGCCGTAGCGTTTGCCGTTCATCCCAAGGCCAACTACAATCCCTATTTGGCCTTGCATTCATCCAGTGCGAAACTAGAAACACAGTTTCAGCTGCAGCTCGCCAATACTTTTTTCGTTTGTCTACCACAATACTCAGCGTTTAAGTGAGACCCTTTCCACAATTAGACGTCAGGCCAATCCCGTCTTAATTGTGTTCACGCTCGTACTGTAGCCTCAAGCTCAACGCTGTTTTACCGAATGAATATCGAATTATGAAGGGATGTAGTGCTCCAGTGTTATGCTTACTGTTGATTAGTTGATTATGATCAGCAATATTGTGCCGATGAGAAGCCCAAAGTCTGTGGTGATATCACATGACGTTTTTCACTATCATATTATCAGCTCATTCGGATATCTAGTTGCTGTTTCCATACAGAGTCCACAGACGCAGTATTATATTCCATACGTCCAAAAGTGTCATTACGGAAAATTATTCCACATTCACGACAACCACTCATCCATTTCTAGCCTGCAGTTTCATTATAAGGCGCTCTCAGCGTATAGTTTACAGCTTTTAACAATACCACTACTTGCAAAGTAGGTTAGAAATCAGATTAATAATGTTGCTCACGCAGCATATGTTCGCTTTATTGGGCAACAATAAAGTTATTGACTGTGGATGGTATCGTCTTGAATGGATCCCCACGTAGATTTCGTCGAAGTTGTTATGGCTCATTTTGTTGATTCTAGGGTGATTCCACTTTGACTGCTAGAAGGTCCAGAACTGTATTTTAGCAATATTTGAAGACCTAACAAATGCGTTTTTCAGGAAATTCTTAATTATCAGAACAATGGTATGGTAGAAATAATTTTTGACTTGGTGTTCACGATCCACATTTTTATTAAACTTCTTGTAAATTCACATACACTTCTCCTTAATTGTCACATCATCAAGAAAACAGTTTTATATCAATCTTCATATATGTAATTTCCACTTTAACCAAACATAAGACTTGACAGTTCTTTTACAAAGCGAAATAACAACTTAACTTCTGCAAAGTGAATCTAAGACTGGTCTGTGCGCATTCGCGCCAAAACGGTTACAAGTAAGTCAAAGATTATGACAGTCTCACAGAAATGAATACACACAAGAACCATATCACTGTACTATATCGATACATCAGAGTACCTATACATCAACAAAACCAAATGTGAATATTGTCACAAAAACATGTCTGTTACTTCGCAGAAAAGTAGTACGATATTACTGGTATCGAGAACTGGGGTTGGAGTGCCGTAATGGTCACGTAAATAAAGAACCATTAAAAGCTCTTATAATAATACACGGATTATCACTTTTCAAACACTTCTGTTTAAAGGCATCAAGAGACAGGCTTACACAAGTGCATTCGTAAATCATGGAATAAAGCAGGGATGTTACAAGTAATATTTAATGAGCCACGTACTGCATTTGTTTCTGACTCGAATAAAAAAAATGCAAGGCAATACGTTATGGTCGCCTACTTAATAGCGCGTTAGTCGACCTTTGGAACGTAATTCAGCACGATTCGGCGTGTCATAGATTCGAAGGTCCACGGTAGGTTCCTCGGGTATGTGGCACCAGTTGTTATGCACAGATTACACAATTCCTGTAAGTTACGGTCCAGTGGTTTCTAGGCGAATCTGGAACCCGATAGCGACTCAGATGTGCTCCATTGGGCTCAGATCAGATGAATTTCGAGGTCAAGACATCATCGTGAGTTCTATGTCGTGGTCCTGAAATAACTGTAGCCTTCTGACACGGACAATTATCATGCTGGAAGATGCCATCTCCGCCGGGGAAGACACTAAGCATGAAGGGATGCAGATGGTTCGCACTGATGTTCACTTGGTCCACAGCTGTCACGATGCTTCTGCTGCCACGGAGGCCCAAGTAAATGTCCCCAACAGCATCCACTAGTGTGATAAAAGTCGTGGAATACCTCCTAATATCGTGCGGACCTCCTTTTGAGCGGTGTAGTGCATCAACTCGACGTGGCATGGACTCAACAAGCCGTTGGAAGTCCCCTGCAGAAATATTGAGCCATGCTGCCTCTATAGCCATCCACACTTGCGAAAGTGTTGCCGATGCACGAACTGACCCCTCGATTATATCCCATATACCGGGTGTTTGCGTAAGAGCGTGCAAAAATGTAACAGAACGCGGAGAATGCTCAACTGAACAATTTGAGGTAGAGAACCTGGGATCGGAGAAGCCAGCTTAAGAACATAAGGAAGTAAATTTGTCTATCGATTTGTCCAGCATTGCAACGGCCTTGCCACAGTGGATACACCGGTTCCCGTAAGTTCACCGAAGTTAAGCGCTGTCGGGCGTAGCCGGCACTATCCAGCCGCCAAGCGCTGTTGCCATTTTTCGGGGTACACTCAGCCTCGTGATGGCAATTGAGGAGCTGCTCGACCGAATAGTAGCGGCATCGGTCAAAGAAACCATCATAACGACCGGGAGAGCGGTGTGCTGACCCCACGCCCTTCCTATCCGCATCTTCACTGAGGACGACACGGCGGTCGGATGGTCCCGATGGGCCACTTGTGGCCTGAAGACGGAGTGTCTGCCTGCCTTTGTCTAGCATTACTGTTTACCAGCTTATATACAACTAACATGCATACAAGTTTTCACGTACTGTGATGTTTATTTACATGTACATTCTTTATTTCATGCAAGGAAACAAGGAAGACGAGCCTTATTCCTAGGAAATCATGATGCAGGTTTTGTTTACTTTACTTGTCCATAAGGTGTCTCTGTTATATAGTATTTACATTGTCCCATAACAGAACGTGCTATGAATCAACAACATGACGGTGCACCGTATCACATCTGTGTGGATATTCGTAACCATCTCAGTGCTGTATTTCCTGGTCACTGGATTGGAAAGGGAGGTCCTCTTCCACGGCCTGCAAGGTCGACTGACCTGAATCCCCTTGATTATTAACTATGGGGATCTTTAAAGTGACTTGTGTATGCGAACCCAGTGGATACGGATATGGAATTGGTTGCCGGAATTCTCGCTGCCTGTGATGAGATTCGAAACACGCCAGGGATATTTGCCAGGGTGCGTAAGAATCTTGTTTGCCGATGTCATGCTTGCGGTGAGGTTGATGGTCGTGAGTTTCAGCACATTTTGTAAGATACAGTACAAATGGTACGGTCTTTGTGTCATTGGTAGTATTTGCTGTTAGCTGTAACTAGTGTAAATAAAAAAGTACACAGTAATGTAATTTTATTCCTATTATCTCCTTAAGCTGGCTTCTCCTACCCCAGGTTCCCTACCTCGAATTGTTCAGTGGAGCATCCTGTATGTCTGTTAAATTTTTGCACGCTCTTACGGAAACATCCTGTACGTTTGATGGCCGGCCGGAGTGGCCGAGCGGTTCTAGGCGCTACAGTCTGGAACCGCGCGACCGCTACGGTCGCAGATTCGAAGCCTGCCTCGGGCATGGGTGTGTGTGATGTCCTTAGGTTAGTTAGGTTTAAGTAGTTCTAAGTTGTAGGGGACTGATGACCACAGCAGTTAAGTCCCATAGTGCTCAGAGCCATTTGAAACATTTGTACGTTTGATGGGATTCACGTCGGGCGACTTGGTGGCCAAACCATTCGCTCGAATTATCCAGAATGTTCTAGAAACCAATCGCGAACAATTGTGGCCCGATGACATGAAATCGTTGTTTGGGAACAGGAAGTCCATGAATGGCTGCAAATTGTTTCCAAGTAGCCGAAGATAACTATTGCCAGTCAGTGATCGGTTCGACTGGGCAAGACGACACAGTGCCATGTAAACACAGCCCACACCATTATGGAGCCACCACCAACTTGCACAGTGCTTTGTTCACAACTTGGGTCCACGTCTTCGTGGGGTCTGCACAACACTCGGACCCTACCATCAGCTCTTCGAAACCGAAATCGGGACTCATCTGACCACGCCATGGTTTTACAGTCGTCTAGGGTCCAAACGATATGGTTACAAGCCCAAGAGATGCTGCAGGAGGTGTCGTGCTGTTGGTAAAGGCACTCGTGTCGGTAGTCTGCTGTCATTGCTCAATAATGCCAAATTTCGCCTGCCCTGTCGTAACGGTTACACTCGTCGTACGTCCCACATTGATTTCTGCTCTTATTTCACGCAGTGTTATTCTCTGTTAGCACTGACAACTGTAGGCAAACGCCGTTGCTTTCGGTTGTTCAGTGGAGGCCGTCGAACCCTGCGTTGTCGTTGTGACAGGTAACGCGTGAAATCTGGTATTCTCGGCACACTCTTTACACTGTGGATCTCTGAGTATTACATTCCCTAATGATTTCCGAAATGGAGTATCCCACGCATCTAGTGCCAACTACTGTCCGCGTTCAAAGTTTGTTAAGTCCCGTTGTGCGGATATAATCATGTCGTAACCTTTTCACATGAATCACCTGAGTACAAATGACAGCTTGTAACATCATAGATCTAATGCTGTACTGACTTATTTTGCCTTTTGTTTGATCTTTAATGTCAAAACGTTGAGTTTCTGTAAATGTTTTGATTGCATTGATAGCACAGGAGTATTTGTTTTTTTTCCTTTGTAAAAACTTTGATGTCATGGTTTGATTCTATGCAATGTACATTTAAATTCTTTGTCTCATTTGGACGGAACAAAACTTAATGTATATAATTGTAATTTTGTTTAAATAATTTTTCTGTAGAAATGTGAATATGTGCAAAGGTTCTGTTTTATTTAATATGTTTGGTTGCTGTTATGTGAACTGCTGACCTTCGCTTAGGGTTCCTAGTTATTTTGTATGTAAAAGGTGTTATGGTTCCCCTCGGGAACGGAAGCATGTAGCGCGCGCAAAATGTGGTGGGCATGGATAGAAAGGTGGAACCAAGAGTCAGTCGGGGACGAGCTACCTAACTGTCAACTGCTCATGTAAAAGTTGTGTATTGTGCTGGTGCTGAGAGAGGCTTTTGATGCCGTTTCCCAAGGTGCTAATGCCTCGGATGGGTGGATAAAGAGCTGGAACTATTCTGGAATTGGTATCTATCATCGCCACCAAGAAATGACAGAGTCCAGCATTTCTACTTGCAAATCCACCTACCAACATGCACTCGCCACCACATTGCGCAATCACTGTAATGGAACAGAAGAACTATAGTAATGTACAGTGAAGGATCAGCTCATCGGATGTTATAGTGTACTCAAATATAAGGTAAATTTTAACTGAACTCGTCCTCAGTCACATATCCACTTAGGGTCCCCCCCACGCTAAAGTACATACGAACAGAATGACGGAGTGGCTATGGGTAGTCCTTTGTCACCCATAGTCGCCAATTTATTTATGGAGGAATTCGAGGCCATGGCATTGAGGACTTCAGCTTTGCAACCAACGTGCTTCTGGAGATACGTGGACGATACCTTCTTCGTATGGCCGCATGGACGTGATGCTCTTAACAGATTTTTGGACCACTTCAACTGTTTTCATCCCCGTATCAAATTTACTATGGAGGTTGAAAATGATGGGATGCTTCCATTTTTAGACGTTATGGTTTATAAATAACCAGATGGAACTTTGGGACACAGTGTTCACCGAAAGCCGACACACACAGATTGGTATCTGCACCCTAAGAGTTGTCATCCACCACACCAACGTAGTGGCGTCCTTAGGACTTTGGTACGGAGAGCATATGCCATTTTCGACTCAGACAGCTTAACCCAAGAACTTGAGCATTTGATGACTGTTTTTAAGGAAAATGGATACACCGAGAAACAGATTCGTCGGGCTATGAAATTTGGACCATCTCCGGAGGTGTACGAAGAGGAACATAGATCTGTGGCCTTTCTTCCTTATTCTGGAGGCTTATCGTTTAAGATTGGACGAATTTTAAGAAATTTTAACATTAAGAGTGTGTTCCGTCCACCTTCTAAGATTAGGGCTCTTCTCGGCTCTGTGAAGGATGATTTGGGACTTAGGAAACCCGGGGTGTACAAAATCCCGTGTCAATGTGGGAAAGCTTACGTTGGCCGTTCTATTCGCACAGTGAATGACAGGTGTGTGGAACATTGCCGTCACACGAGGCTACAACAGCCGGAAAAATCGGCCGTAGCAGAACACTGCCTAGATGAGGGACACAAAATGAAATTTGAGGAAACTGTTGTGATTGCCAACATTTCCGGTTTTTGGAATAGTGTCTATAAAGAGGCGACTGAAATTAGGTTGGCTGATAATTTAATCAACAGAGACAATGGGTTTCCTCTTAGCAAAACGTGGAATCCTGTATTATCTCGCATCAAAACTGAACGTTCTTCGGTGCGGCCTTGATTGCGATATATCGTTGCCAGCAGTGTTTCACTAAGGGCGGCGCCACATCCCTGTTTTGGAAGCCAGAAACCGTGATGGGCGGCGCATGCGCCGTGTACTGAACGGTGGCCTATATAGGACGTCGAATTGCAATATTGCGTCAGTTCTCAGCGGGACTCATCAGCAGAAGCAGCATTTCCTGAAGATGGCGAACAGTTGGATCGCCGAAATATCGAGTCGAGTTTAGGATCCGGCAGCAAACCCGAAGAGACTTACAAGACTTCTTATTACACTCAATACATCAAAACTGATATTTTCTTTAGCGCAGGAGATGTGTGATTGCACGGCTTGAAATGACATCACATTTCTCCCGAAATGACATCACATTTCTCCTAGATAGTTAATGTAGGAGTGGTATTTTTCTTCTCAAGCATCAAAAAGAGCTCTTGGTCCTATTCTGAAGTCCTAACTACCATGAATTCCAAAAATACTTCTGTCTACTCCATGTGATTAAGAATCAGCTTACCATACCATTAATTTAATGACCCGACCTTCACCCATCCCTGTCGACATTGTCGTTGACGATAAGTCAAAATGTGTGTTGTATTCTGTAGCGCGAAGTCGTGCACACACAGCTTTGACAGAAGAGAAGGTCGACTACACTAGGCGACCTTTCGATTCACAGAACTTTTCGCTCACTCAGATGAACTGCAAATGCTTATAACGGTAAGCTGTTTCTACAAAAAAACAGCACATAAAGCGAAAACGCACTGTACACATTAACGATGACCATTTCCGCTGCCCCAGAACTTGTCGCTCGCTCAAATGATCTTCATACGCTTATAACGGTGAGCTGTTTCGATAACAAAATAGCACATAAAGCGAAAACGCATTGAACACATTAATGATGACCATTTCCGCTGTTTCAGCCGCCACGATTAACCGGCAAAATTCTTATAACTGATTCTAAGAAAAATTTCACTGTCGGAAGCAGTGAATTTGTTTACGACTGCCGCAGGTAGAACGTAATAGAACGTAACGTTTAACGTGCCGCCGACAATGAGATAATTTGAGACGGAGCACAATTTTTGATTGGACGTCAAGGAAATCTGACGTGTACTTTTCGAACGAATAATCCCTACATTCGTCTTTAAGGAATCCGTGGAACATCTAAATACAGATGAGGGACAAGAATTTGAACCGCGTTCCTCTCGAATGTGGGTACAACTCTTAGCCACAGAGTCATCTCACTCGGTCTCTTTTGCACGAACAAGACTGAATACGTACAACCATCAATTTGAAAGCTCACATAAATACCGCGTAATCAAAAAGTCAGTATAAATTTGAAAACTTAATAAACCACCGAATAATGTAGATAGAGAGGTAAAAATTGACACACATGCTTGGAATTACATGGGGTTTTATTAGAACAAAAAAAAAAAAAAAAGTTCACAAAATGTCCGACAGATGACGCTGGACAGCAAAACGTCAGTGACTGCGCATGACAATCGTGTATAAAAGGAGTTGTAATGAGAGAATCAGATGCGCCAGCAATCGCAGCATGTTGACGTTACCTGAAAAGGCGCTTTTAGTGAAGCTGTATTAACAGAATGGGGAATGCGCTAGTTCAGCGTTACGATCCTATCGCCATACGAAGGGGATTCGAACGGGTAAAGGTCCGTTGACAAATGCAGCTGTGGCGAGAATGATTTCGACGTTCGAAGCCACGGGTTGTTTAGACGATAGACCCCGTAGTGGCCGACCGAGCACAAGGCGTAACGCTGCTGAGACAGTTCAGGAAGAAATGAAGACTGTAGCGGGTTCGTCTATACACGGGGAAGTCAGCGCTCGTGCAGTCGCACCTCGCACCGGCATTCCATACACTACTGTTTGCTTGGCACTGAGGTGTACCCTCCGATGCTATCCGTACAAAATCCATCGGCATCATGAACTGTTACCTGGCGATTTAGTGAAGCGGAGGGCATTTGCGGTGTGGGCGTTTCAAAAGATGGCGGAAGATGACGATTGGTTGAGTAACGTGTTGTGGGCCGACGAAGCTCATTTCACGCTCCGAGGGTCTGTCAGCGCCCACAACTGCAGAATTTGGGTTACCGAAAATCCTAGAACTGTCGTGGAAACTCCACTGCACGACGAGAAAGTCACGGTATGGGTTGGATTTACCACATCTACCGTTATCGGGCCTTTTTTCTTCGAGGAAATGCGTGATTCTGGTTTTGTAACTGCTACCGTGACGGGTGAGAGGTATGCCGATACGTTACAGAATCGCATCATCCTCGGCCTGGCTGATAAACACCTGCTGGAACGTACGATGTTTATGCAGGATGGCGCTCCGCCCCAAATTGCTAGACGGGTGAAACATCTCTTGCGCGCATCGTTTGGTGATGATCGTGTGCTCAGCAGCCACTTTCGTCATGCTTGGCCTCCCAGGTCCCTAGACCTCAGTCCGTGCGATTATTGGCTTTGGGGTTACCTGAAGTCGCAAGTGTATCGTGATCGACCGACATATCTAGGGATGCTGAAACACAACATCCGATGCCAATGCCTCACCATAACTCCAGGACATGCTTTACAGTGCTGTTCACAACATTATTCCTCGACAACAGCTATTGTTGAGGAATGATGGTGGACATATTGAGCATTTCCTGTAAAGAACATCATCTTGGCTTTGTCTTTCTTTGTTATGCTAATTATTGCTATTCTGATAAGATGAAGTGCCATCTGTCGGACATTTTGTGAGCTTTTGTATTTTTTTGGTTCTAATAAAACCCCATGTCATTCCAAGCATGTGTCAATTTGTACCTCTCTACCTACATTATTCATGATCTATTCAATTTTCAAATTTATACTGACTTTTTGATCATCCAGTATTTCAGACATTATGCATATATACACATGGCGGTGGTATCGTGTACAAAATGTACAAAAGGGCAATGCGTTGGCGGAGCTGTTATTTATACTCAGGTGAGTCACGTGAAAGGGTGATTATGGCCGCACGACGGGAATTAATACACTTTGAACGCGGAATGGTAGTTGGAGGTAGACGCATAGGACATTCCATTTCGGAAATTGGTGGTGAATTCTATATTTCGAGATCCACAGTATCAAGAGTGTGCTGAGAACACCACGTTTCAGGCATTATGCCTTGCCACGGACAACGCAGTGGCAGATGGCCTTCACTTAACGACCGAGAACAACGACGTTTCTGTAGAGTTGTCAGTACTAACAGACAAGCAACACTGAGTGAAATAACGCAGAAACCAATATGGGACGTACGACGAACGCGCCCGTTAGGACAGTGTGGCGAAATTCCGAAATTTTGCATTAATTGGCTCTAGCAGCAGACGACCGACGCGAGGGCCATTGCTAAAAGCACGACATCACCTGCAGCGCCTCTCCTGCGCTCCTGACCGTATCGTTAGCACCCTAGATGACTGGAAAACCGTGACGTGGTCAGACAGTCCCGATTTCAGTTGGTAAGAGCTGATGGTAGGGTTCGAGTGTGGCGCAGACTTCATGAAGCCACGGGGCCAAGTTGTCAACAAGACATTGTGCAAGTTGGTGGGGACTCCATAATGGTGTGGGCTATGTTTAGATGGAACGGACTGGGTACCCTAGTCTGATCGCCTACTTGGAGACCATTAGCAGCAATTCATGAGCCCTATGTTCTCAAACAACGATGGAATTTTTATGGAAGCCAATGTGCCACAATTGTTTGCAATAGGTTTGAAGAATGTTCTGGACAATTCGAGCGAACGGACCATCCAGATCGCCCGACATGAATACCACCGAATATTTATGGGACATAATCGAGAGGTCAATTCATGCACAAAATCATGCACTGGCAACACTTTCGGAATAATAGACGGCTATGGAGTCAGCATGGCTCAATATTTCTGCTGGGGACTTCCAACGGCTTGTTGAGTCCATGCCACGTCGAGATGGTTCACTACGCCGGGCAAAAAAGAGGCCGACACGATGTCAGGAGGTATCCCATAACTTTTGTCACGTCAGTGTATACCAACATAGCTTTTAAGTATGCAGGACAAAAACAGTTACACTGGCAAGACATCGTGCTAATTCCGCGTAACAGCCTCTAGCGTTGGTAATGATTTCCATTTGGCAACGGTGAGAGTCCACAAGTACCTTTCAATATTCCAAATTCACTCATTGATGATTAGATGCCGGAGAGCTACCAAATGATACGGATGTTGAGTGTTGTATTTAATAAGCTACAGGATTAAGATCAGGAGTGTTAGCGGACTAGTCGTGATGTGACAGGGTGTTTGAGTATTCGTCAAACCACGAACTTACGCATGCAGCCCTGTCATCACAGTTGTTGTCATCTCGGAAGGTGGGATTGTCCACAACATACTCATCATGAAGATGTAGTAGAAAGGACGGATTTTGAAATAAACATTCTGCTTCATGCTCGTGGTGACCTGAATGAGTGGCTCCAAGTCAGGTATGAAAAACACCTCCAAAACAGCACAGAACCATTTCCGGCCTGCGACACATTCACACACTGCTGGCTGAACGCTTCATTAGGCTGTCGGACAATTCGACGCTATGCATCATTTGGAAAGGGGTCAACTCCCGATTCGTCGGACCATACTACACTTTCCAGGCACGCTCTTTTAAAGGTGTAATTGATATTTTGCCGGGGAGCTTACATTTAGGTAACAAGTGAGGACACCACTACTTAATGTAGTCATATCATGTCACCTATCAGTGCCTTACTGGTCAATAAGCGTTGGACGTGGTACGGGAGTTCCACGTACTAGATGGCATACGAAATGTGTCACCATTTTGTTTTTGAATAAACACTTTAATATCAAGACAAACTCAAAGGAACATACGCTGCCATGGAAAACATTCTGCGGAGAACAGTTTTAGCTAAGCTCATTCTCAATGTGTCCACTATTTTGATTGCTAACTTCCTTCGCACGAACACTGATGTTAGCAATAACCCTACGGGACGTGTATTCCGTGATTTCACAGCAAGATTTAAGAATAAGTTATCTGAGCTCCATTAAATCATTTAGATGTTTTGGGAAAATTGTTTCCTTTAGGTACCCTCAAAGAAAGAAGTCGCATGGTTTGAGGTCTTGACTATTGGAGGACTCAAAACTGTCAGTCAGTGAAACGACCGAGAATTCTAAGTGAAATGACCCGCATGTCAAAACGCTCGTGAAAGGAATCCAATACAGTGTTTGCAGTATGTGACCTTGCTGCATCTTGCATGAACCATTGCGTGTTGAAGGGCAACGCAGTAGCAAGAAGCTGTGGAAAGAAGTTATTGCGGTGGATGTTCAAATAACGCGCAATGTTCATAGTTTTCTCAAAGAAAAAAGCTCTAATAAGTCCGTGACTGGAAATTGCGATCCACAGAGCAATCTCAGAGCATGACGTCGTTCATGAAACACTTGCGGATTTTCAGTAGTCCAAAAGTGTACACTCTGTTTGTGAACCGCACCATCCAAATGAAAATACGCCTCGCCTGAAAACGAAACGTTATTGAGAGTTCGTTCCCTAGCATCCGCCCAGGGGGCAAACGGTAGCCTCTCTACCGACTGTGTACTACAGTGAGCCTTTAGCAGAGGTCACCTCGTACGGGAGCATCCGGAGGCCACTTTTAAGAATCCGTTGAACGGAGTGTGTGGATGTGCCCAGTTGCACTGCTACCGTTCTGCACAGTTTTCTAGGGCTTCTCTGTAGAACAGCTCGTACCGCTTCAGTACTCTCCGGCCAACAAACAGACTTCGGCTGTTGTTCGCTTCTAATATTGATCCTTCCTCTAGAAATTTATATTACAGCCTGTGACTGGTTCTCTTGCAAAGGGCCCAACATGTGTTAAACTGTTGTCGAAACCACCCCTGAGTCGCAAGAGGACTTTCAGATTCGTGAAAAAGTAACACAACTGCCGATCACTGCTGCGGTGTTAGTCTTCATCGTCGGCCATGCTGTAAACATTAGTCTTCTAGTGACGGTATTGTGAATTACACGTCATTTCGTTACTCATTTGTTTAAAGCTCTACTGCTGCCGCTGTTGAGCTGCTCGACGGGATGCGTACTGCGTCTCATAAATCACGTACGAAACAAATGGTGACATATTTCGTGCGCCAGCCTCTAATTGTCCTGCGCAAGCACCTAGCGAGATCGTTTGTCATTGCCTTCTGGAGACCTGTGATGTCTAGTGCATAAATGTATCGTCATAACCACCGATAAACGCTTTTCCAGTATGGTGTCATGTTTTTGTTAATTGCGAAAGGAAGGGATAGCGTGAAACTTGGTGCCAGTACACGTTTTTAATTTCTAAGAGTGATTTCCAGCGGGACTTTCATGTAGATATAAATGAATAGCTGGCCCAGTGAAACCGCCGATCTCAGTTATAATGTACAAGAAAGTAACTAACGAGCGAAAAGACAAAAAAATTACGAGGGTCACTCCAAAAGAAATGCACACTATTTTTGTAAAAATACAGTTTTCATTCTGCACGTGTGAAAGTTTTACAGTGTGTAGTTACATCCTTCCCGCTTGTTTTCAAACTTAGTTCAAACTGTTCCCGTGAGTGGCGCCGTCACAGTATGTCTTCAAGATGGCTGCTACACTTGACGTTCGCCAGAAGCAACGTGCTGCCATAGAATTCCTGTGCTGTGAAAACGAGACAGTGGGAAACATCTACAAGAGGTTGAAAAAGGTGTATGGAGATGCTGCTGTCGATCGGAGTACAGTTAGTCGGTGGGCAAGCAGGTTACGTGGTGGAAGCGGGCAGGGCAATATTGAGGATTGTCCTCGCAGCGGCAGGCCTCGTACTGCTCACACTCCATACAATGTGCAGAGAGTTAACGAATTGGTGACTGCTGACAGACGCATCGCAGTGAACGAATTGTCACGCTACGTTGGGATAGGGGAAGGAAGTGTTTGCAGAATACTGAAAGTGTTGGCGTTAAAAAAGGTTTGTGCCAGGTGGGTTCCCAGGATGTTGACAGTGGCTCACAAAGAAACAAGAAAAACGGTATGCAGTACGAAAATGGTGGAGATGAATTTTTTGGAAGAACTGTGACAGGTGATGAAACATGGCTCCATCATTTTTCACCAGAGACGAAGAGGCAATCAATGGAGTGGTATCATGCTAATTCACCCAAGAAAAGTCCGCCCCTGGTAGCTGAGTGGTCAGCGACGGAATGTCATACCTAACGGTCTGGGTTCGATTCCCGGCTGGGTCGGAGATTTTCTCCGCTCAGGGACTGGGTGTTGTGTTGTCCTTATCATCATCATTTCATCCCCATCGACACGCAAGTCGCCGAGTGGCGTCAACTAGAAAGACTTGCACCAGGCGAACAGTCTACCCGACGGGGGGCCCTAGCCACACAGCATATCCATTTACCCAAGGGAAAAAAAAATATCAAAACCACACCTTCTGCTGGAAAAGTTATGGCTACGGTGTTTTTCGATTCCGAACGACTCTTGCTTGTGGACATCATGCCAAGTGGAACCACCATACATTCTGATGCGTATGTGACGACACTGAAGAAACTTCAAGCTCAACTGGGTCGTGTTCGACCAACATCGGCAAAAGCAGGACGTTTTGCTGCTGCACGACAATGCACGGCCACATGTCAGTCAAAAAACCATGGAAGCAATCACAAAACTCGGATGGACATCACTGAAACACCGCGCCTTACAGTCCTGACCTGGCTCCATGTGACTATCATCTCTTTGGGAAATTGAAAGACTCTGTTCGTAGAACAAGGTTTGAGGATGATGACTCCATTGTGCACGCTGCCAAACAGTGGCTCCAACAGATTGGTCCAGAATTTTACCGTGCGGGTATACAGGCGCTGGTTCCAAGATGGCGTAAGACAGTTGAGAGGGATGGAAATTATGTGGAGAAATGAAAATACTGTTCCTAAAGGATGTATCTACACACTGTAAAACTTTCAAAAATGTAGAATAAAAGATGGATTAAAAAAAATAGTGTGAATTTCTTTTGGAGTGACTCTCGTAATACTTCATATAAACGCTGAAGCTTTTTCTCGCTGATTTCTTGTCACAGACTTAAATCCATTTGGTCTCTTCAACTTACAAGGGGACCACGTGTACTCGCCAGTACCGACGTCGTCCGAATTTATGGTTTATGCAGGGCTTGACCAGAAATGAAAATGTGAGAAGTGGGAGCTGATGACGACCAAACGTTTACAAAAAAAAGAAAAAAAAAGCATTTTTGGCGCAGGTCGGGTGAAGCATGAATCACTTACGAGGGGGTACCAAAAGAAACCGGAACTATTTTTAAAAACTATATATTTTCAATCTATTTATAAAATAAACTTTCCCCTTCAAGATAATCTCCATCACAACTAAGACATTTGTCCCACCGGTGCTTCCACAGTTCGAAACATTTTTTGTAGTCATCTTTAGAAATTGCCGACAGCTCCTCCCTCGTTTATTTCTGTACTTCTTCAATGTTGTCAAGTCGCTGTCCTTTCATGTGTGTAAATGAAAAAAAGTCGCAAGGAGACAGGTCTGGCGAGTAAGGTGCGTGGGGCAGCGGAACCACGATATTTCTAGCCAAAAACTCGATGTTCCTTTTAATTGCCAGTCAGAACCCGAGGAACAAACTTGGCAGCAATCCTTTTAATTCCAAAATTTTCCGTTAATATTCGCTGATAACCCACCAATCTCTGCCACTTAAGCCGGCCGGTGTGGCCGTGCGGTTCTAGGCGCTACAGTCTGGAACCGCGTGACCACTACGGTCGCAGGTTCGAATCCTGCCTTGGGCATGGATGTGTGTGATGTCCTTAGGTTAGTTAGGTTTAAGTAGTTCTAAGTTCTAGGGGACGGATGACCTCAGAAGTTAAGTCCCATAGTGCTCAGAGCCATGTGAACCATGTGTCTGCCACTTAATCAATTGTCTGTCGACGATCTGTAAGCACGAGCTCTCAAATTTTTGCAATATTTTTGTCGACTCGGGCAGTTGATGGACATCCAGAACGACGTTTGTCATCAATCGGCATGTCGCCATTTTTAAATCGAGCAAACCACTCGTACACTTGATTTTTTTCCCATAGCGTCATCTTGGTAAGCTGTTCTCAACATTAAAACAGTTTCAGCAGCATTTTTACCGAGTAGAAAACAAAATTTCACAGCTGCACGTTGTTCACTTAAACCCGCCATCATAAAAAACGAAACAAGAACAAAACAGCGTTAGCAAAAACAATCACTGCAGGTGAACAGAACAAGCCAGGTCGACAACACAGGCGGCACTGAACTGGCTATGAGTTCCGCGATACACGGCTAGCGGCAGAAATGCATGCACCACAAGCCCACGGCAATGTTATCCCGTTTACTGTCCCTTTTTTTTTTTTTTGTATGTTAGTACAGATTGCAGGCAGCGGTTGGCACAGCGGAGAGAGTACTGAACGGCGATCGGAGCGTCGTGCTTTCGAAATGTAAACAGAAGTACTAGATAAAATTACAAATTACATATTTTCAGTTGGTCATTTTTTATCCATCGGCATGTCATTTCCAAACAGTTTATTATAAAAAAGTTGTATCAAACGACGCGTCTCTGATGAATCTTTAATATACAACCGCCTGGAAACAGCGCACCTTCATAGCACGCAAGAAACCATACTAAAATCCCCAAAACGGCATCCCGGAACAATAAAACCAAATCTATGAGGGTCACTCCAAAAGACATGCACGCAATTTTTTTAAATCCATCTTTTATTCTACATGTTTGAAAGTTTTACAGTGTGTAGATACATCCTTTAGGAACAATACTTTCATTTCTCCACATAATTTCCATCCCTGTCAACTGCCTTACGACATCTTGGAACCAGCGCCTGTATACCCGCACGGTAAAATTCTGGACCAACCTGTTGGAGCCACTGTTTGGCAGCGTGCACAGGGGAGTCATCATCTTCACACATTGTTCCGCAAAGAGAGTCTTTCAATTTCCCAAAGAGATGATAGTCACATGGAGCCGGGTCAGGACTGTAAGGCGCGGTGTTTCAGTGTTGTCCATCCGAGTTTTGTGATCGCTTCCATGGTTTTTTGACTGACATGTGGCCATGTATTGTCGTGCAACAGCAAAACATCCTGCTTTTGCCGATGTGGTCGAACACGACTCACTCGAGCTTGAAGCTTCTTCAGTGTCGTCACATATGCATCAGAATTTATGATGGTTCCACTTGGCATGATGTCCACAAACAAAAGTCCTTCGGAATCGAGAAACACCGTAGCCATAACTTTTCCAGCAGAAGGTGTGGTTTTGAATTTTTTTTTCCTTGGGAGAATTTGCACGATGCCACTCCACTGATTGCCTCTTCGTCTCTGGTGAAAAATGATGGAGCCATGTTTCATCACCTGTCACAATTCTTCCAAGAAATTCATCTCCACCATTCTCGTACTGTTCCAAAAGTTCGCTGCATACCGTTTTCCTTGTTTCTTTGTGAGCCACTGTCAACACTTTCAGTATTCTGCAAACACTTTCTTCCCCCTATCCCATCTTAGCGTGACAATTCGTTCACTGTGATGCGTCTGTCAGCAGTCACCAATTCGTTAACTCTCTGCACATTGCCTGGAGTGTGTGCAGTACGAGGCCTGCTGCTGCGAGGACAATCCTCAATATTGCCGTGCCCGCTTTCATCACGTAACCTGTTTGCCCACCGACTAACTGTACTGCGATCGACAGCAGCATCTCCATACACCTTTTTCAACCTCTTGTGGATGTTTCCCACTGTCTCTTTTTCACAACACAGGAATTCTATGACAGCACGTTGCTTCTGACGAACGTCAAGTGTAGCAGCCATCTTGAAGACATGCTGTGACGGCGCCACTCACGGGAACAGGTTGAACTAAGTTTGAAAACAAGCGGGAAGGATGTATCTACACACAGTTAAACTTTCGCACATGCAAAATGAAAACTGTATTTTTACAAAAATAGTGTGCATTTCTTTTGGAGTGACCCACGTAGCTCGAAAGAGCTTCTGTACGGAAAACAACCGCTACGCGTGGCCCGCTACTAAAAAAGCGAGAAGAGCGTTCCAGCAGTGCGACGATGTTAAACGATTTCAGACTGTTCACTGTCTCGCATATGCAGTTTGCGAACCGTCCTGTCAGACATCGTTGTCCGAACAAACACAGTGTGTTATTCTTCCGCTCATTCACAGTTACCCATTGCTGTCAAGTTCGGTGCTAACGGCTGAAAGAGGAAAGCATTTCAAGGTATAGTATCTAATTTTCACGTTCAGCTGTGTACACGGAGGACTGTGTCGCTAACTAACAATTTGAGTAGCTTTGGAAATAGGTTTTTCTACCACTTCAGTTTACAAGCTACTGCGCTTCAGATAAAATGGCAGAATTGATAATAATGCGGCTAACAGGTGAATTGGCGAACCGCTGCGCCAAGAAATGAAGCGGATAGCTGAGGGAAGCTGCTCGTTAACAAGCCAAAATAGCCGGCCGTTGCAACAGCACTGGCATGCGCGGCGCCAGCTGCGGCCACAGCTGCATGCGACCACTTGCCGTCACTCGCTCAAGTTTCGAAACAATGCGAGCAGTCGACGGCAGAAATAAAACCATCTGCCATCAACATGGTCCCACACTTAACTGTAACTCTTGAAACTGCAGCAGTGAGCGCCCCCCGACAGCCGGCAGTTTAAGCCCAGCTCATTCACGTCTCTCAAAACGCTTGAGAGAACAACATTGACTGCCTGGCTAAAAGGGTGCAATCGAATTCCGCAACTTTTACCTGCTAAACAAACGAACTCTAGATTATTTTTCTTTATTGTCATTTCACTCCTTTGTCCCAGAGGGGTGAGGGTCATCTGGGAGCCCTTCAGCCAACAGAGGATGGAGTACTAGTTTTGAAAAAAAGGGTGAACAATAAAAAAAATTTAAAACACATAAAAGACGCTTTTGATTGATGATATTTAAAATAACAAATAGTAAGACGTTGTGGACATTTAAAAACAATGGACTAAATTACATTTCACTATTACACTACTGGCCATTACGATTGCTACACCACCCAGATGGCGTGCTACAGACGCGAAATTTCAACGACAGGAAGAAGATGCTATGATATGCAAATGATTAGCTATTCAGAGTATTCACACAAGGTTGGCGCCGGTGGCGACACCTACAACGTGCTGACATGAGGAAAGTTTCCAACCGATTTCTCATACACAAACAGCAGTTGACCGGCGTTGCCCGGTGAAACGTTGTTGTGATGCTTCGAGTAAGGAAGAGAAATGCGTACCATCAAGTTTCCGACTTTGATAAAGGTCGGATTGTGGTCTATCGCGATTGCGGTTTATCGTATCGCGACATTGCTGCTCGCGTTGGTCGAGATCCAATGACTGTTAGCAGAATACGGAATCGGTGGGTTCCAGAGTGTAATACGGAACGCCATGATGGGTCCCACCAGCCTCGTATCACTAGCAGTCGAGATGACAGGCATCTTATCCGCATGGCTCTAACGGATCGTGCAGCCACGTCTCGATCCCTGAGTCAAAAGATGGGGGCGTTTACAAGACAACAACCATCTGCACGAACAGTTCGACGACGTTTACAGCGGCATGGACTATCAACTCGGAGACAATGGCTGCGGTTACCCTTGACCGTCCATCACAGACAGGAGCGCCTGCGATGGTGTACTCAACGATGAACCTGAGTACACTAATGGCAAAACGTCATTTTTTCGGATGAATTCAGGTTCTGTTTACAGCATCATGATGGTCGCATCCGTGTTTGGCAACATCGCGGTGAACGCACATTGGAAGCGTGTATTCGTCATCGCCATGCTGGCGTATCACCCGGCGTGATGGTATGGGGTGCAATTGGTTACACGTCTCGGTCACCTCTTGTTTGCAATGACGACACTTTGAACAGTGGACGTTACATTTCAGATGTGTTACGACCCGTAACTACCCTTCATTCGATCCCTGCGAAACCCTACATTTCAGCAGGATAATGCACAACCGCATGTTGCAGGTCTTCTACGGGCCTGGATACAGAAAATGTTCAACTGCTGCCCTGTCCAGCACGAGGAACACACACCTATTTAATACAAGCAGATAAAAATACACTTGACGCCTTCCTGAGAGACAATCTCCACTCATTCCAAATTAATAATATAAGTGTAGAGCAGATGTGGCTTAAATTCAAAGAAATAGTATCGGCAGCAATTGAGAGATTTATACCAATAAATTAACAAACGACGGAGTTGATCCTCCTTGGTACACAAAACGGGTTAGAACACTGTTGCAGAAACGACGAAACAAACATGCCAAATTTAAACAGACGCAAAATCCCCAAGATTGGCGATCTTTTACAGAAGCTCGAATTTTAGCGCGGACGTCAATGCGAGAGGCTTATAACAGTTTCCACAACGAAACTTTGTCTCTAAACCTGGCAGAAAATCCAAAGCGATTCTGGTCGTATGTGAAGTATGTTAGCGACAAGAAACAATCAATGCCTTCTCTGCACGATAGCGATGGAGGTACCATCCAAGACAGTGCTGCCAAAGTAGAGTTACTAAACACAGCCTTCCGAAATGCCTTCATAAAAGAAGACGATGTAAATATTCCACAATTCGAATCGAGAACAGCTGCCAACATGAGAAACGTAGAAGTAAATATCCTCAAAGTAGTGAAGCAACTTAAATCACTTAATAAAAGCAAGTCTTCTGCTCCAGACAAACGTTCGCTCGACGAAAGATCCGTACCCAAAGACTGGAAAATTGCACAGGTCACACCAATATTCAAGAAAGGTAGTAAGAGTAATCCACTCAATTACAGGCCCATATTGTTAACGTCGATATGCAGCAGGATTTTAGAACATACCTCGAAGAAAACGGTCTATTGACACACAGTCAACATGGGTGTAGAAAACATCGTTCCTGTGAAACACAACTAGCTCTTTATTCACATGAAGTGCTGAGTGCTATTGACTAGAGAATTCAGATCGATTCCGTATTTCTGGATTTCCGGAAGGCTTTTGACACTGTACCACACAAGCGGCTCGTAGTGAAATTGCGTGCTTATGGGCTATCGTCTCAGTTATGTGACTTGATCTGTGATTTCCTATCAGAGAGGTCACAGTTCGTTGTAATTGACGGAAAGTCATCTAGTAAAACAGAAGTGATTTCTGGCGTTCCCCAGGGTAGTGTTATAGGCCCTTTGCTGTTCCTTATCTATATAAACGATTTGGGAGACAATCTGAGCAGCCGTCTTCGGTTGTTTGTAGATGACGCTGTCGTTTATCGACTAATAAAGTCATCAGAAGATCAAAACAAACTGCAAAACGATTTAGAAGACATATCGGAATGGTGCGAAACGTGGGAGTTGACCTTAAATAACGAAAAGTGTGAGGTCATCCACAAGAGTGCTAAAAGGAACGCGTTAAACTTTGGTTACACGATAAATCAGTCTAATCTAAAAGCCGTAAATTCAACTAAATACCTAGGTATTACAATTACGAACAATTTAAATTGGAAGGAACACACAGAAAATGTTGTGGAGAAGGCTCACCAAAGACTGCGTTTTATTGGCAGGGCGCTTAGAAAATGTAACAGACCTACTACACTACGTTTGTCCGTCCACTTCTAGAATTCTGTTGCGTGGTGTGGGATCCTTGCAAGGTAGGACTGACTGAGTACATCGAAAACATTCAAAGAAAGGCAGCACGTTTGTATTATCGCGAAATATGGGAGAGAATGTAACAGAAATGAGACAGGATTTGGGATGGACATCATTAAAAGAAAGGCGTTTTTCGTTGCGATGGAATCTTTGTTGTGACTTGGCAAGACAGCCAAGCCACTAGGACAGGAAGCCGAAAGGCACGCGTTTAAGCTCACGCAGGCTGGCGTGAGGTCTGGAACAGTTAAAGGAGTTGAGTCTAGTAAAAAAAGTACGTAGCTTCTGAAATACTTAACTTTAATCCATAATTGGTAAACATCGGCCTGACGGTACATGCATCACAAGACAAACAGCAAATGATAATGGCGCCTTGCTAGGTAGTAGCAAATGACGTAGCTGAAGGCTATGCTAACTATCGTCTCGGCAAATGAGAGCGTAATTTGTCAGTGAACCATCGCTAGCAAAGTCGGCTGTACAACTGGGTCGAGTGCTAGGAAGTCTCTCTAGACCTGCCGTGTGGCGGCTCTCGGTCTGCAATCACTGACAGTGGCGACACGCGGGTCCGACGTATACTAACGGACCGCGGCCGATTTAAAGGCTACCACCTAGCAAGTGTGGTGTCTGGCGGTGACACCACAATCTTCTCACGAAATTCCTATCACCAACTTTCTCCTCCGAATGCGAAAATATTTTGTTGACACCGACTCACATAGGGAGGAGCGATCACCAAGATAAAATAAGGGAAATCAGAGCTCGTACGGAAAGACATAGGTGTTCATTCTTCCCCCGCGCTATACGAGAATGGAATAATAGAGAATTGTGAAGGTGGTTCGATGAACCCTCTGCCAGGCACTTAAATGTGATTTGCAGAGTATCCATGTAGATGTAGATGTAGATGTAGAATTGTGGGTATATATAATTGTTTTTAGATGCGTGCAACCTCTCTTTTGCCTCTATTGTATACACGAGTCACCTGCGCTCTTCTCCAGTCACGTGGGACTTTTTTCATACGGGAGAGATTCTCATAAATATGAATCAAGAGATGATCTAATTTCTCAGTGTATTCAATGCCAAATTTAATACGTAGTCTAAAAGATCCTTTCTTTTTTTTCCTTTTGGGTATTTTCAATGGTTTTTCATACCGAAAATAATTTTCCAGATAACACTCTATGGCGTAGTCAAATGCAGAGACGGTCTGTAAGTAAAAACTTTTTTGCTAAATAATTAATTAAACAATATTTTGAACATAAAACTATATTTTATGTGATTGTTTCAATTTCGAGTAGCAATTATTATTTTCCGTTGTCTGACGCCATTGGTTCAAATGGTTCAAATGGCTCTGAGCACTATGGGACTTAAATTCTGAGGTCATCAGTCCTCTAGACCTTAGAACTACTTGAACCTAACTAACCTAAGGACATCACACACATCCATGCCCGAGGCAGGATTCGAACCTGCGACCGTAGCAGCAGCGCGGTTCTGGACTGAAGCGCCTAGAACCGCTCGGCCACCGAGGCCGGCGATGTCATGTTTGCTTTGAAGTGGATGGCCGTCAGTTTCAGCACATTTCGTAAGATACAGTACAAATGGTACGTTCATTCTGTCGATGATGGTGTTTGCAGTTAACTAATGTAAATAAAAAAGTTGACAGTAATGTTATTTTATTCTTATTATCTTGTTAAGCTGGCTTCTACGACCTCAGGTTCCCTACGTCAAATTGTTCAGTGCATCGTGTTAAATTTTTGCAAACTCTTGTGGGAACACCCGTTATAAGGATCGTGAACAGCGTCAGATGTTGAGCGATTACTGTGATGGACACGACGATGCCGAGCACTCTTCTGAGACAGCGTTATCAGCACCTCATACAGTTTGCAAGGGACCTCATTGTGGGTCTCCATTTCGCCGGCTGTTCGAATAGTGCAATATACAGGGTGATCAAAAAGTCAGTATAAATTTGAAAACTTAATAAACCGCGGAATAATGTAGATAGAGAGGTAAAAATTGACACACATGCTTGGAATGACATGGGGTTTTATTACAACAACAAAAAACAGAGCTCACAGATGGCGCGTGAAAGATCTCTTGCGCGCGTCGCTTGGTGATGATCGTGTGCTCAGCCGCCAGTTTCGTCATCCTTGGCCTCCCAGGTCCCCAGACCTCAGTCCGTGAGGTTATTGGCTTTTGGGGTTGCCTGAAGTCGCAAGTGTATCGTGATCGACCGACATCTCTGGGGATGTTGAAAGACATCGGACGCCAATGCCTGACCATTCCGGACATGCTTTACAGTGCTGTTCACAACATTATTCCCCGACTACAGCCACTGTTGAGGAATGATGGTGGACGTATTGAGCATTTCCTGTAAAGAACATCATCTTTGCATTGTCTTACTTTGCTATTCTGATCATATGAAGCACCATCTGTTGGACAATTTTTGAACTTTTGTATTTTTTTGGTTCTAATAAAACCCCATGGCATTCCAAGCGTGTGTGTCAATTTGTACCTCTCTATCTACATTATTCCGTGATTTATTCAGTTTTCAAATTTATACTAACTTTCTGATCACACGGTATTTGTAGGGTGTTCAGAAGTGACACTGGCCCGATGTTGTAATGTCAGTGAAAACATGCTGTCTTCAAGTTTTCAGTCGACCACGTCTGACCACAACAAGGGAGAATCGATGTAATGTGGACCAGGCACATCGTAGCTCATCCACAACGGCAATTTCAGAGCAAGCAATGAATTCCTTGCAACATTATGTGTCATCCCGCATCACTGGTTGGACCAGCAGCAATGAGACTTGGGAATTGAAGTAAGGAAGATTACCGTTTAACGTTCCGTCCTCAGGGAGGTCATTACAAACGGAGCACAAGCTCGGCTTACGGAAAAATAGGTAAGAAATCGGCTCTGCAAGTTTCAAAGGAACCATCCCAGCATCTGCTGGAGCGCTTTAGGGAAATCACAGAAAACCTAAATCAGCGTAGCCGGACATGGATTTCACCCGTCGCCGTCCCGAAAACGAGCCCCGCGCTACCTCGCTTGACGACTGGATAACTACAGTCCCATGCGCAAGCTGCTGGGAACACCACTCCACTGCGTTTGGAGTCGTACCGCGACCGTGATGCATGGACTGCTGACGAATGGCGTCGGACTGTGTTTAGTGATGAATCGCGTTTCTGTACAATCCTGGATAAATAAATATGCTGGATGACCATCCTCGGCGAGTATGACGGCGACCTGGGGAAAGGTCCCATTCTTCCAATGTTTTGGGAAGGCACAGCGATGTTACTCCTGACGTCACGGTGTGCGAAGCCATCGGGTATGACTTAAGTCACGGCTGCTAGTAATTAAGGGGACTGTGACAGTACAACGCCATGCACATATGCGCCTCATTGTGGTACCGATTTTTTTTTTTAACAGGGCAATGCTCGTCCACAAATGGCCCGTGTCTCTATGAACTGTCGGAGTAATGTTGAGGTACCCCCGTCGCCAACAAGATCGCCAGATCTGTCTGCGGCAGAAAATGTGTAGGACCAGCTTACTCAACTCAGTTCCAGTGCTAGTACCGTGGACCAGATACAGCCGTTGCGGGCCGGCTTGCATCACGAGAGTATGCAGCGGCTTTATGACGGCCTTCCACACCGAATAAGTGCATGCATCCAGACCAGAGAGGGTGCATCTTCATACTGATGAGTGGGCTCCTATCTCCAAGTTCTTTGTAAATTTGACTTGATTTAGTAATCACTGAAATAACATCACATACCATCGCAGCCAGTAGAGTTACATTACGTTTCCTCCTAACCTTCTAAGTGCTTCACTTTTTTTTTTGTCCGGCAATATATACCACTGGCCATTACAACTGCTACACCACGAAGATGACGCGCTACAGACGCGAAATTTAACCGACAGGATGAAGATACTGTGATATCCAAATGATTAGCTTTTCAGAGTATTCACACAAGATTGGTGCCCGTGGCGACACCTACAACGTGCTGACATGAGGAAAGTTTCCAACCGATTTCTCATACACAAACAACTGTTGACCGGTGTTGCCTGGTGAAACGTTGTTGTGATGACTCGTGTAAGGAGGAGAAATGCTTACCATCATGTTTCCGACTTTAATAACGGTCGGATTGTAGCCTATCGCGATTGCGGTTTATCGTATCGCGACACTGCTGCTCGCGTTGGTCGACATGAAATGACTGTTAGCAGAATATGGAATCGGTGGGTTCGGGAGAGTAATACGGAACGCCGTGCTGGATCCCAACGGCCTCGTATCACTAGCAGTCGAGATGACAGGCATCTTATCCGCATGGCTGTAACGGATCATGCAGCCACGTCTCGATCCCTGAGTGAACAGATGGGGACGTTTGCAAGACAACAACCATCTGCACCAACAGTTCGACGACGTTTGCAGCAGCATGGACTATCAGCTCGGAGACCATAGCTGCAGTTACCATTGACGTTGCATCACAGACAGGAGCGCCTGCGATGGTGTACTCAACGACGAACCTTGGTGCACGAATGGCAAAACGCCATTTTTTCGGATGAATCCAGGTTCTGTTTACAGCATCATGATGGTCGCATCCGTGTTTGGCGACATCGCTGCGAACGCAGATTGGAAGCGTGTGTTCCTCATCGCCATACTGGGTTATCACCCGGCGTGATGGTATAGGGTGCCATTGGTTACACGTCTGTCACCTCTTGTTCGCATTGACGGCTCTTTGAACAGTGGACGTTACATTTCAGATGTGTTACGACCCGTGGCTCTAACCTTCATTCCATCCCTGCGAAACCCTACGTTTCAGGAGGATAATGCACGACCGCATGTTGCAGGTCCTGTACGGGCCTTTCTGGATGCAGAAAATGTTCGACTGCTGCCCTGGCCAGCACATTCTCCAGATCTCTCACCAATTGAAAACGTCTGGTCAATGGTGGTGGAGCAACTGGCTCGTCACAATACGCCAGTGACTACTCTTGATGAACTGTGGTATCGCGTTGAAGCTGCATGGGCAGCTGTACTTGTACACGCCATCCAAGCTCCGTTTGACTCAATGCCGAGGCGCAACAAGGCAATTATTACGGCCAGAGGTGGTGGTTCTGGGTATTGATTTCTCAGGATCTATGCACCCAAACTGTGTGAAAATGTAATCACATGGCAGTTCTAGTATAATATATTTGTCCGTTTATCATCTGCATTTCTTCTTGGTGTAGCAATTTTAATGGCCAGTAGTGTACGTGTATTTACGAGTTGGCACAAAGCCAACGTTAGTTATGCACTTGACCCCGTAACGACACAAACATCAGAACTGTTCACGTGCCACCGTCTTCTATGTGGCTTAGTAGACAGAGTGTCCGTGAGAAGCGTGAGTGCGAACTATGCAGTGTAGTGAAAGTTGTGCAGAGTGGAGAGGTGGACAAAGGTTCCACGGGAGCGTGGCGCCCGCATTGGTGCGCCGGCGTGACGTAGCAGCGGCCCCGCCCCCCGCCAAGGCCAGCGCAGCACGCGCGCCTCCTGCCTCGCCTCCTGCCTCCCGCAGCCCGCCACACGCCATACGCTTCCTGCGCAATTTCTGCAGCGGCTCCGCTTCTGCGCATCTCTTCTGCTGCTGCTGCCCACTTCTATGCATCGTAATGGCTTTGCAAGTACACTTACAGAACTTCCCTTTAATTTACAGAAGGCTAGGAAAAAAATGGTTCAAATGGCCCTGAGCACTATGCGACTTAACTTCTAAGGTGATCAGTCGCCTAGAACTTATAAGGGAACCTCCCCATTGCACCCCCTCAGATTTAGTTATAATTTGGCACAGTGGATAGGCCTTGAAAAACTGAACACAGATCAATCGAGAAAACAGGAGGAAGTTGTGTGGAACTATGAAAAAATTAGCAAAATATACAAACTGAGTAGTCCATGGGCAACATAGGCAACATCAAGGATAATGTGAGCACAGGCGCGCCGTGGTCCCGTGGATAGCGTGAGCAGCTGCGGAGCGAGAGGTCTTTGGTTCACGTCTTCCCTCGAGCGGAAAGTTTATTTACTTTATTTTTGCAAAGTTATGATCTGTCCGTTCGTTCATTGACGTCTCTGTTCACTGTAGTGCCTGTGTGTTGCGACCGCACCGTAAAACCGTGCGATTAGTAGACGAAAGGACGTGCCTCTCCAAAGGGAACCGAAAACATTTTATCGCAAGGTCATAGGTCAACCGATTCCTCCACAGGAAAACACGTCTGATATATTCTATATGACACTGGTGACGGCATGTGCGTCACATAACGGGAATATGTTGTCGACCCACCTAACTTTCACACTTGGCGAATGGGTAAAAAGATTCTTCTACCTTGCCCGATTTAGGTTTTCTTATAGATGTGATAATCACTTCCAAAAAAGTGATGAAAACATAAGAGTGTGTCACATAAACTGCAACAAATGAATGCAACAGTTTCACAGTCGCACAGTTTTCTCTGTGCTCTGTCAAAACATATGTTTTTAACGTTCTCAAATTTTTCCGTGTGTAGACCGTCAAATCCTGAATATGTCCAAGCAAATCTGAACATGTCCTGGAATTTTGGAGAGCGAAGTTGATTATGTGTGAGTGCCTGAGCTCTGATAATTGTCTGAAAATAAAAAATTAAACGTTTCACTAGAGGGAAGACTTGAACCAAGGACCTCTCGTTCCGCAGCTGCTCACGCTAACCACGGGACCACGGCGCTCCTGTGCTTACGTTCTCCTTGATGTTGCCTATGTTGCACATGGACTACTCAGTTTGTGTATTTTGCTTATTTTTTCATAGTTCCACACAACTTCTTCCTGTTTTCTCGATTGATCTGTATTCAGTTTTTCAAGGCCTATCCACTGTGCCAACTTATAACTAAACCTGAGGGGGGTGCCACGGGGAGGTTCCCTTGTTAGAACTAATTAAGCCTAACTAACCTAAGGACATCACACACATCCATGCCCGAGGTAGGATTGGAACCTGCGACCGTAGCGGTCGCTCGGCTCCAGACTGTAGCGCCTAGAACCGCACTGCCACTCCGGCCGGCGAAGGCTAGCATACCGGACGAATAATTATTCACCCCCGAAGGCATCACGCTAGTATCCCCTCTGGGCTTCATAATTGTTGTGTTGGCAGAAGAGCCAACACCGTGTTTCGAATGGAGGCCGAAATGCACGCGTTTTAGCTCACGCAAGCTGGCGTGAGGAGGGAAGAATTATACTGACGTGAGGTCTGGAACATGACAAGGAATTAGAATTCAGAAAGCAGACATAATTAGTTTGATACTTAACTTTAATCCATTAATGATGAACGTCGCTCTTGACGGTACATGATTCACAATATTATCTGTTCAGGATACATAGTAACTGAATATGGCGCCTTGCTCGGTCGTAGCAAATGACGTACCTGAAGGCTATGCTAAACTGTCGTCTCTGCATATGAGAGTGTATGTAGTCAGTGAACCATCGCTAGCAATGTCGGCTGTTCAACTGGGGCGAGTGCTAGGGAGTCTCTCTAGACTAGAGCTGCCGTGTGGTGGAGCTCGGTCTGCAATCACTGAAACTGGCGACACTCGGGTCCGACGTATACTAACGGACCGCGGCCGATTTAAAGGCTACCACCTAGCAAGTGTGGTGTCTGGCGGTGACACCACAATAATAGCGTCAATTCGGCGAAGAAAGAAATCTACAAGTTCCCAGGTATGCCAAATCCAGATGAAGCCGCTCACTAATGATAAGATTCCATAAAATTACCAAACTCCGGGGGTGTTGGCTGCTACCTTTCGCCCGCTGTTCTGAATTGTCCAAAACTTTTTTTATGGTCAGACCGGATGATGAAGCGACCCTGTGGAGGTGCGATTGGCTGCATATGTATTCGTCAGACATGGAATGTACCGTACGGACACTGTCATCTTGGAAGACAGGAGTGCTCACTGCCGTCCCATCATGAAGATGTAATGGAAGAGCAGTACATGGTCACAATGAACGTTGAAATAAACATTCTGGTTCATATGTGAGTGCAGGCTTTCTCGGCGAATTTGATATATGAAGTCTTCACGGGAGTAATATTTCAGACCTAAATCAGAAATGGAAGGACTATGGTATGAAGATCAGCGTCTCCAAAACGAAAGTAATGTCAATGGGAAAGAGATATAAACGGATTGAGTGCTAAATAGGAGGAACAAAGTTAGAACAGGTGGACGGTTTCAAGTACTTGGGATGCATATTCTCACAGGATGACAACATAGTGAAAGAACTGGAAGCGAGGTGTAGCAAAGCTAATGCAGTGAGCGCTCAGCTACGATCTACTCTCTTCTGCAAGAAGGAAGTCAGTACCAAGACTAAGTTATCTGTGCACTGTTCAATCTTTCGACCAACTTTGTTGTATGGGGGCGAAAGCTGGGTGGATTCAGGTTACCTCATCAATAAGGTTGAGGTTACGGATATGAATGTAGCTAGGATGATTGCAGGTACTAGTAGATGGGAACAATGGCAGGAGGGCGTCCACAATGAGGAAATCAAATAAAAACTGGGAATGAACTCTATAGAACAGGGCGAACAGGCTTAGATGGTGGGGTCATGTTACACGCATGGGAGAAGCAAGGTTTCCCAAAAGACTCATGGGTTCAGCAGTAGAGGGTAGGAGGAGTCAGGGTAGACCAAGGAGAAGGTACCTGGATTCGGTTAAGAATGATTTTGAAGTAGTAGACTTAACATCAGAAGAGGCACTAATGTTAGCACTGAATAGGGGATTATGGAGGAATTTTATAAGGGGGACTATGCTCCAGACTGAACGCTGAAAGGCATAATCAGTCTTAAATGATGATGATGATGATGATGATGATGAGTCTTCACGGGTTGTCAGCCGAGTAGCGTCATCGTCTCGTAGCAACGTTTCGATGGAATGCGTCTCCATCATCTTCGGTCGAAGGTCTTCGCCTGAAGATTATGGAGACGCATTCCATCGAAACGTTGCTACGAGACGATGACGCTACTCGGCTGACAACCCGTGAAGACTTCAGATATCCTGGTTCATATTCGCGGTAACCTGAATGAGTGGTCCCAAGTCATGGTACAAAAAACAACGCTCCAAACCATTACGTAACCACCTCCGACCTGTACTACACCATCCACACACTGCAGCTCATATGTGTCAGTGGGCCGTCGGTGCACTGGACGCCTTGTTTTGTTTGAAAAGAAATTTCCACTGCTCGGATCACACTACACGCCCCCAGTCAGCTGTTATCAAGTTTCTGTCGTGTTTGGTCCACTGCAGCTTTATTAACCACTACTGGCAGCGGCCTTACGCGAGATAATGGACCCCAAATGTTCACTGCATGCAATTCCCTTCGCTATCTTCAGTTGGAAACTAGTTGAGCTGGACCTGCATTCATTGACAACAGCAATTCCTATCGGGTTTGAAACAGACTGTCATTTGCAGAGTCGTAAAATTACCGTAGCCTACCGTAGACTATCAGAAGTAAGCGTAGACCACGGTAGTTTTCCTAGTAGTTTTTGGCCATTTAAGATCATAACCTTGTTACCTGAATGTTAGGTGTGCTGCACATGCACTGGGCGTTACCTCATTTGGATCCCTTTGGGTATGCCAGCCGAAGTGGCCGAGCGGTTCTAGGCGCTACAGTCTGGAACCGCGCGACCGCTGCGGTCGCAGGTTCGAATCCTGCATCGGGCATGGATGTGTGTGATGTCCTTAGGTTAGTTAGGTTTAGGCAGTTCTAAGTTCTAGGGGACTGATGACCACAGCAGTTAAGTCCCATAGTGCTCAGAGCCATTTGAACCATTTTGAACCTTTGGGTATGCGATCAGTGCCTTACTAGGTTCCCCTAGAAACCGGAAGCGGTAAACAGTCTAGAAACGGACTAAGGATATACAGGGTGAGTCACTATTGCCATCAAGAATAACTCCGAAAGTATGATAGGAGCTGAAAAGCTTGTAGGACAAATGTTGCATGGGACAACGGGGGCCATAAAATGACGATAGTCTTTTGTTGATAGGTGGGGTCGCTTCAGAGATACGAAGGTCAATTTTTTTTAATGGGATGCTATAGTTTAGTACTTATTTTCTGATAGCGGCTATCGAGACAAATCCAAAGATGTGTAACAGTAAGGTCTTTGAAGGTCAGCGAAGGTCACAAAGGTGGCATGAACGTCCATTTACAGGTGGTGTTCGAAGTGATGACCATTGGTATCAATGCAGTGCTGCAATATTCTTATCATGGATTGAGCGGTATTCCTTCTCACATCGGTACTTATCGAAGAACATGCTCTGACAATTCTCTCTCCCATATCTTCAGGTGTAGTTGAAACGTCTTTATAAACAACGTCTTTTACGAATCCCCACAATAAAATATCCGGAGGCGTCAAGTCTGGCGAACGAGCCGGCCACGACACATCTCCTCCGCGTCCAGTCCAACAATTTGAGAATTGTCTCTGCAACTCATTTCTAGACATTAGTAAAAAATGTGCCAGACACCCATCGTGTTGATACCACATTCTGTTCCTTGCTCTATAGGGATTTCTTCCACAAACAGACCTAATGTTTCTTGCAGGAATGTGGTGTACTTCCTACCAGTAAGATTTCCTTCGATGAAATAGGGGCCTATAATTCTGTGCTCCAGAATCCCACACCATACATTCACCGACAAGGTTTTTGGTGTGCAACTTGCCGCAACCAACATGGATTTTCAGTTGTCCAATAATGAATGTTATGCAAATTAACATTTCCATGGTTCGTGAATGCAGCCCCGTCAGTAAACAAAATTATATTAATAAATGTGTCAGGCCGGCCGAAGTGGCCGTGCGGTTAAAGGCGCTGCAGTCTGGAACCGCAAGACCGCTACGGTCGCAGGTTCGAATCCTGCCTCGGGCATGGATGTTTGTGATGTCCTTAGGTTAGTTAGGTTTAACTAGTTCTAAGTTCTAGGGGACTAATGACCTCAGCAGTTGAGTCCCATAGTGCTCAGAGCCATTTGAACCATTTGAATAAATGTGTCATCCCTCTGAATCTGAAGTTGAGCCCATCGGCAGAATTCAGTGCGACGCATACAATCCGTACGAATTAATTATTGGTGGAGACTGATATGGTACGGATGATATTTATACCGATGCAGAACACAAACACCACTACTCTGGCTCATGCCAGATTCCCTTGCGATTTGACGCGAACTAACACAAGGATCTCGAACAACAGTGGCAAGAGTACCAACTTCCGTTTCCTCGTTAGTAACTTTCCTTTGCCGGATATGCTTCCGATGCGTTAAAGATCCAGTTGTTCTCAATTTATCATATACATATTTAAATGTACGACGTGTAGAGTGAGTACGTTGAGGATATCTTTCAGCGTATAAGTCTCTAAAAAATGGTTCAAATGGCTCTGAGCACTATGGGACTTAACATCTGTGGTCATCAGTCCCCTAGAACCTAGAACTACTTAAACCTAACTAACCTAAGGACATCACACACATCCATGCCCGAGGCAGGATTCGAACCTGCGACCGTAGCTATAAGTCTCTAGCTCTCACTGAATTTCGTTGGCAGTCTCCGTAAATGAGAAGCATATTGACTTGTTCTTCGAAGGAATGCATCATTCACATTCCCCTGATTCGACGATACTAGTCTTACCATTCCTGTTAGCATAGTATTGCGAAACCCTCGAATGGTGTTTACATGTCAATGGATGCGCCGTATTCGGCGAATATTTTCTATTTGCACCATATACGAGAGAGAATTTTCAGAGCATGTGCTTCGATAAGTGCCGAAGTGGTAAGGAATACCACTCAATCCATGATAAGAAGATTGCAGCACTGCATTGATATCAATGGCCATCACTTCGAACACCTCCTGTAAATGGACGTTCATACATCTTCTGTAAATGGACGTTCATGCCAACTTTTTGACGTTCGCTGACCTTCAGAGACCTTACTGTTAAACATCATTGGATTCGTCTCGATGCCCGCTATCAGAAAATAAGTACTAAACTACAGCATCCCATTTAGAAAAACAAAGTTGACCTTCATATCTCTGACGCGACCCCACCTAGCAACAAAAAACCAATGTCATATTATGGCCCCGTTGTCCCATGCAACATTTGTCCTACAAACTTTTCAGCTGCTATCATACTTTCGGAGTTATTTTAGGTGGCAATAGTTAGTGACTCACCCTGTATAAAGAGACGCGTAAGCCACGGAAGATTTGTTGTTCAATGTAGTTATCCTCTCGTCTATTACTTAAAAATAAACAGTATTTCAGTATTTATAGAGAAACTGAAACTGTCAATTTTTAATTCCAGTTTTATACGAAACTGTTGATCCGTAACGTGAAACACAGGGATGTTGTAGTAAGAGAAAAAAATTACAGATTTATCATATAGCACTCGTAAACGCAATTTCCTAAAAAAAGAAAGATAACATTTTAAAAAATCGCAAACAAAAAACGTTGGTTCATTACTTCGTTGACTTTATACAGAACATGTTTGTCTTACTCATAAACAACTTCTGTACTTATCAATAATAACAGAAATTCTTGCCTTTAATCATGATAAGGAACGTTCTATGAGTACAACAAAACAATAATAATTACACAGGTTTTTTATTTGTGTACTTTCATTAAAAGTAATTGCTTTGGTTACCTAAAAGCGCAGAAGTTACGCGATCAACTAACTTTTATTACTAACAAAATGCAATTTGTATTTTGTAATGATATAAAATACACAATGGTTTGCGGTTCTAATTCTGCGCTAAACAAACGAACAACGACGAAAGAGAAGTTGTCGGCTCCCAGTTTCTCCCACACATTCATTTCTGTTTCTTTCCCTAGCAATGCCACCAATAATACTGGTATTCCACCATTTGCTACATCGTTTACGAACTGTATGAAAACTACCGAACAGTAGTTTTGGCACAGCGCAACTCTAAGTCATTTGACATCGCGTGACACTCACCTCCAGTCTCTGTCGGTTAGGATCTTTGTACTATCATTGCTCTTACGCATGTTATATCGCTACAAATGGTACACCATTGCTTGTAGACATGCTGGACACCATCCGTCGGAGGTTCGAGTTCTCCCTCGGGCATCGGTGTGTGTGTTGTCCTTAGCGTAAGTTAGTTTAAGTTAGATTAAGCAGTGTGTAAGCCTAGGGACCAATGACATTAGCTGTTGGGTCCCATAGGAACTTACCACAAATTTCCAAATTTCCATGCTGGACAATCCGCATTTGCACACCAACAAATTGGGCAACTTTATTCATGGTGTTATTATGGCTGCGCCGAAACACTAAAGCTCTTTTCTGCCATTATCTCACATGTTCGAGTCAATTCAGCTTCTCTGATTCAGTGGAACCGACTGGCGCATATACACCCTTTCACTGACATGACACGTCTGCGGGGGAGGGTCAAATGACTGCGTGGTGCCAGTTATACGCCATCCGCAGCGATCTAAAGAATCCAGTGTGCTTTTTTAAAGTGGTGACTAATTTTTAGTCCGCTCAAGTTGTATATGAAGGAGACGAGCAATTTGGAAACAATACCTGTTTTATCATATATTCTTCATCAGCTGTAATGAGTTTAAGAGCCTATCTAAAACCACGTTGGTGCTCCGCAGAACAACGTGCAGTGTGTTATAGAGGTTACAATACATGCCAAAATTACTTTCGCCCACACCTTATTCCATCCGTGGACAGTAGAGAGGAAGAAACATTTTCGCCATTCTTCCACGTGCATCTGAATTTCTCTGCTTTTTCATTCGTGGTCGTTACACGAGAGGTATGATAGACGAATCCGTACGTTTGACTTGTATTGGAACGTGAACTCCACGCTCGTCTCAGGTTTTCATTGCCATTAATGTTCGTTCCAACCAGATGTCCTCCCGCGGAGTTTTTTGGTGAGAACATAACTTAGCAGAAACGATTCGGTGAAGGACCGTGACATATCCAACCACATGGATATAAATCAAACGAATTTAACTAACTCAAATGAAATGAATGGAACAAAGTCTTTCTGATACAGCCTTATGATTAAAGTATTACCGCAGCTACAGAAGCGTAATGAGTGGGTATTTCCGTTCCGATCGTATGTAGGGCTGAAAGCTGTTTACAGGTTCCTTGAGTACCGTATAGCCAACGGAGTGGCCGAGCGGTTCTAGGCGCTACAATCTGGAACCACGCGACCGCTACGGTCGCAGGTTCGAATCCTGCATCGAGCATGGATGTTTGTGACGTCCTTAGGTTAGTTAGGTTTAAGTAGTTCTAAGTTCTAGGGGACTGATGACCACAGCAGTTAAGTCCCATAGTGCTCAGAGCCATTTGAACCATTTTGAAGTACCGTACAACCAAGAACACAAATGAATGCTCCAGTAATGCACGCTGAAGTTTAGTTTCCCAATGGATATTAACCATCTTAAGTCATAGACCATCGGCTTTATGAGAGACTAGTACTGAGAGAAGATGAGCATTGAGAGTACAGTGCGAGTTTTTAGCAATGCAGTATTTGTAAATGTGAAAGATGAAACTTATCTGTATACAGATAATGAATCCAACATGCCTTACTACCAATTTTCCAGGCGCAAATGGAGAATCTAGTAAGGTCATAATTAGTTACACAAGAATTGCTTTAAGATCTAACTATATACTCTACTGTTTGAAACAAGAATGAAGATAGGAAGATTAAGGTTGAACGTCCCGTCGATGACCAGGTCATTAGGGACGGACCACAAGCTCGAACTAGCGATGGATGCGGTAGGAAACCTGCCGTGTTCTTTTCAAAGAAACTATCCTGGCATTCAAGTTAAGCGACTTAGGGAAGTCACGGAAAACTAAAATCTGGAGGGCTGGAAGGGGAATTCAACCGCCATCCCCTGGAATAGTGTTCTCTCACTGCGCTACATCACACGGTATTTGAAATAAACTAGGTTGCAACTCAATACGTACGTACACAAAATAAAAATATAACTACGTTAGCTGTGGAGTTACACACTATTGGCCATTAAAATTGCTACACCAAGAAGATGACGCGCTACAGACGCGAAATTTAACCGACAGGAAGAAGATGCTGTGATATGCAAAGGATTAGCTTTACAGAGCATTCACACAAGGTTGGCGCCGGTGGCGACACCTACAACGTGCTGACATGAGGAAAGTTTCCAACCGATTTCTCATACACAAACAGCAGTTGACCGGCGTTGCCTGGTGAAACGTTGATGTGATGCCTCGTGTAAGGAGGAGAAGTGTTTACCATCACGTTTCCGACTATGATCAAGGTCGGATTGTAGCCTATCGCGATTGCGGTTTATCGTATCGCGACATTGCTGCTCTCGTTGGTCGAGATCCAATGACTGTTAGCAGAATACGGAATCGGTGGGTTCCGGAGGGTAATACGGAACGCCGTGCTGGATCCCAACGGCCTCGTATCACCAGCAGTCGAGATGACAGGTATCTTATCCGCATGGCTGCAACGGAACGTGCAGCCACGTCTCGACCCTTGAGTCAACAGATGGGGACGTTTGCCAGACAACAACCATCTGCACGAAGTTCGACGACGTTTGCAGCAGCATGGACTATCAGCTCGGAGACCATGGCTGCGATTACCCTTGACGCTGCATCACAGACAGGAGCGTCTGCGATGCTGTACTCAACGACGAACCTTGGTGCACGAATGGCAAAACGCCATTTTTTCGGATGAATCCAAGTTCTGTTTACAGCATCATGATGGTCACAACCGTGTTTGGTGACATCGCGGTGAACGCACATTGGAAGCGTGTATTCGTCATCGCCATACTGGCGTATCACCCGGCGTGATGGTATGTGGTGCCATTGGTTACACGTCTCGGTCACCTCTTGTTCGCATTGACGCCACTTTGAACAGTGGACGTTACATTTCAGATGTGTTACGACCCGTGGCTCTACCCTTCATTCGATCTCTGCGAAACCCTTCATTTCCGCAGGATAATGCACGACCGCATGTTGCAGGTCCTGTACGAGCCTTTCTGGGTACAGAAAATGTTCGATGCTACCCTGGCCAGCACATTCTCCAGACCTCTCACCAAATGAAAAAGTCTGGTTAATGGTGGCCGAGCAACTGGCTCATCACAATACGCCAGTCACTACTCTTGATGAACTGTGGTATCGTGTTGAAGCTGCATGGGCAGCTGTACCTGTACACGCCATCCAAGCTCTGTTTGACTCAATGCCCAGGCGTATCAAGGCCGTTATTACGGCCAGAGGTGGTTGTTCTGGGTACTGATTTCTCAGGATCTACGCACCCAAATTGGTGAAAATGTAATCACATGCCAGTTCTAGTATAATATATTTGTCCAATGAATACCCGTTTATCATCTGCATTTCTTCTTGGTGTAGCAATTTTAATGGCCAGTAGTGTAGATATTTTACGAATGTCAGTCACTCGTTGCTCATTACCAAATACGTAATTAAACCACATCAGGCATTGCTGTACATTCCATTCCGTTACATTAATCAACGTTCAGGGGTACCTGTTTGTATTTGTACCATACGCTGATCACCTGTAGTTTTTCAATCGTCTCGTAACAATTTTCTAATGGCATGACCTCCAGGTTCATAGTGCAATATATCTGAAGAACACTGAAAATGGAATGTAAACTCACTCATTAAATCAGTAACATGGAAATTTGAAAGGTACTTCAGTTTTGATGAAACAGATTTCAATGGATAATAGAGCAGTAAAAAAGTAATGAAGTAGGATATTTTGCGTCGGTTTGGAGGTATTGCTGCTAAAATGTGGATGAGAACAGTGAAAACTTTCATAGCACATCTGAACCTCCTTGCAGTCAAGTTAATGGCAGCAGTGTACTCTGCTTACGAGGGTCAGACTCAGTCACGTGGTGAGCTCAGAAAGTAAGATACACGTGTCGTCTCATGCCAGCACCATAGAGCGACAGGACTGACGCAATGTGAGAACAGAGTACACGGTCTGAGTTTCCCGGAGAGAACAGCTGAACTGCTGTGTGGGTAACAGGTCCATCACAGGGTGGTAACTGGAAAGGTACTCCAAAGATGAAGTACGAGGGACAGTATAATTATTGTAGGCGAAACGTCTAAATTGCACACAGACTTACTCTGAAATCCTGTCGGTATATGGACCAAATACATTTTCGCGTGCAGCCATAGTGAAATGATGCCAACAATTTGGCAAAGGCCACACAGACGTGGGTCATCGTGACCGGGAAGGAAGACCGTCGAAATCGTCCACAGACGACAATGACCAGGCAATCGAGTAACTGATTCGCATCAGTCGCAGATATTTCGATGATGAGCACGTTCACACAGCGGTTCTCGCATAGCTTCGTGACCAAGGAGCGGATTTTTACAGTCGAGGAATACAACCGTTAGCAGAACATTCCGACCGTTGTACAAAGAGGCTAGAGGACTGAAAAACAGAGTAATGTATCTGTGTCACTTTGAAGTGTAGCGCGGCATTCAATAAAAAGTTACTTGGCTTGCCATAATAATGTATAACTTACTTTTTGAAGTCCCCTCGTATTGGTTCAAAATGGCTCTGAGCGCTATGAGACTTAACATCAGAGGTCATCAGTCCCCTAGAACTTAGAACTACTTAAACCTAACTAACCTAAGGACATCACACACATCCATGCCCGAGGCAGGATTCTAACCTGCGACCGTAGCGGTCGCGCGGTTCCAGACTGTAGCGCCTAGAACCGCTCGGCCAACCAGGCCAGCTCCCCTCGTATTAAGACGCGTTTCTGTACATCGGCCCAAACGAAACGATGTGGTCATTAGGGATAGAGCACGGTCTCAGACGTATAAGCGTGGCGAAGGAAACAGCTTGTGTCTTTTTCGAAGGAGCAATCTCAGTTTTTGCCTAAAGCTATTTCAGGAAACGGTGGACAATTTAAATTTCAATGGCCGGACGGAGGTGATGTACTTTGTCCGGTGAAATCTTCTTGAGCCACACGAAGACATTATGAATTAATATTTTGCAGATCTTCGAGTGCCGCATTTCAGGGATGGAATCTGTTCACTGAAAAAACAGTAGGCACAGTTCACTGACATCCATGGTCAGTTCGAAGAGACAGAAGTGCATTTGTGGCAAAGAAGATACAATCTTTCAGTTCCACTCCGAGATGCAGTTCTCTATAGGAAGACAGCAACGCCAGAAGATTGCAGAGAACTGCAGAGGGTCTATGATTGGTGCGGGACGGGCAGTTGACTCTGTACGTAAATAAATGTAACATATTGCGCCTAAGCAGGGGAAGAAATCCATTACCGTATTAGCGACAAGTCACTGGGAACATTACCTACCGTAAAACGTCTAGGAGCAACCATCTGGAGCAATCTGCTGTGGAATGAACAAACAAACAAAAAATTGTAGGAAAAGCAGACACACGGCCGAGAATCACTGGAAGAATCATAAGGAAATGTAATTCGTCCAGGAAATAACTGCCCTACGAAACACTTGTTAGAGCGATTCTTACGTATCTGTCTATACATGTTATAAATTAAAGTCCCCCGTCGCGGTTTCTGTCTATATGTTCAGGTTAATTTTTGCCATGTAGATAGACTGATTCACAAAGAAAGTTCGTAAATAATTTATAATATTATAGTAAAGATTAATGTGTAACATGTATACTGTTATCTGTTCCATACTTAATTCACGTCTGGAGTGACATATCGTGGAAATGGCGGAAGCTGTGAGTTGGTCATCTACAGAGGGGCGGGTATCTGAAGGGAGAAGTATTAAAGTAAACAAGCGCCGCAACTCCAAAGAGCAAAAAAGTTTGACCAGAATATCTATACATATTATATATAAGATGTTTACATCGCAGTTTTAAACATAGCTCACAGCAGCTGCCGTACGTAAACTTTCAATAAACGATGTATAAGGCAACCAGCTGCAAAAAGTTTATTGTAATATGCCTTCAGCAGGTTTCAGTACCTCTAAGGGTAATGTAAGTTATGCGACTTCATTCTAGCTGAAAAAGAATAACCTTAGTGGTACTGAAACCTGATCAAGGCCCATTACAACAAACTTTTTGCAGCTGTCTAGCTGCGTACATCATTTATTGATGCAGGAATTATAATCTCAGGCCCTACTGCAGGGATTTTGAGTCGATTTTCATCTACATCTACATCCATACTCCGCAAGCCACCTGACGGTGTGTGGCGGAGGGTACCGTGAGTACATCTATCGGTTCTCCCTTCTCTTCCAGTCTCGTCTTGGTTCAAATGGCTCTGAGCACTATGAGGCTCAACATCTGAGGTCATCAGTCCCCTAGAACTTAGAACTACTTAAACCTAACTAACCTAAGGACATCACACACATCCATGCCCGAGGGAGGATTCGAACCTGCGACCTTCGCGATCGTACGGTTCCAGACTGAAGCGCCCACAACCGCTCGGGCACACCGGCCGGCAGTCTCGTATTGTTCGTGGAAAGAAAGATTGTCGGTATGCCTCTGTGTGGGCTCTAATCTCTCTGATTTTTCCGCATGGTCTCTTCGCGAGATACACGTGTGTATGTGTGTGTGGGAGGGGGGAGGGAGGGGGGGAGAGAGCAATATACTACTTGACTCCTCGGTAAAGGTATGTTCTCGAAACTTAAACAAAAGCCCGTACCGAGCTACTGAGCGTCTCTCTTGCAGAGTCTTCCACTGGAGTTTTTCTGTCATCTCCGTAACGCTTTCGCGATTACTAAATGATCCTGTAACGAAGCGCGCTGCTCTCCGTTGGATCTTCTCTATTTCCTCTGTCAACTCTGTCTGGTACGGATCGAACACCGGTGAGCAGTATACAAGCAGTGGGCGAACAAATGTACTGTAACCTACTTCCTTCGTTTTCGGGCTGCATTTCCTTAGGATTCTTCCCATCTGCTTTACTGACGATTAATTTTATATGGTCATTCCAATTTAAATCACTCCTAATGCCTACTCCCAGATAATTTATGGAATTAACTGCTTCTAGTTGCTGACCTGCTATATTGTAGCTAAATGATAAAGGATCTTTCTTTCTGTGTATTTGCAACGCATTACACTTGTCTACACTGAGATTCAATTGCCATTCCCTGCACCATGCGTCAATTCGTTGCAGATCCTCCTGCATTTCAGTACAATTTTCTATTGTTACAACCTCTCGGCCGGCCGCGGTGGTCTCGCGGTTCTAGGCGCGCAGTCCGGAACCGTGCGACTGCTGCGGTCGCGGGTTCGAATCCTGCCTCGGGCATGGATGTGTGTGATGTCCTTAGGTTAGTTAGGTTTAGGTAGTTCTAAGTTCTAGGGGACTGATGACCACAGCAGTTGAGTCCCATAGTGCTCAGAGCCATTTGAACCATTTGAACAACCTCTCGATATACTACAGCATCAAACGGATGGATGGATAGACTGAGTCACGAGGAAGGTTTGTAGTATAATTTATTACCGCTATGTCAGACGAGTCGTCCGCTCTTAGTACTTACCCGTGCGAAGCGGGACTGGTCGCTAGTTACTTATAAACCTGAGACCCTCACCAAGTTGAATTAATAGGAACGGAAACACACACATACGCACGATCCAACGAAGAGCGACACTTTTCATCACAGGATCGTTTAGTTGCGCTAGTTGGAGCATATACTGTATTCAAACATTATGAATCACCTCGATGGGAACGATCTATTGATACGTAATCAGCATGGTTTCAGAAAACATCGTTCTTGTGCAACGCAGCTAGCTCTTTATTCGCACGAATTAATGGCCGCTATCGACAGGGGATCTCAAGTTGATTCCGTATTTCTAGATTTCCGGAAAGCTTTTGACACCGTTCCTCACAAGCGACTTCTAATCAAGCTGCGGGCCTATGGGGTATCGTCTCAGTTGTGCGACTGGATTCGTGATTTCCTGTCATGAAGGTCGCAGTTCGTAGTAATAGACGGCAAATCATAGAGTAAAACTGAAGTGATATCAGGTGTTCCCCGGGGAAGCGTCCTGGGACCTCTGCTGTTCCTGATCTATATAAATGATCTGGGTGACAATCTGAGCAGTTCTCTTAGGTTGTTCACAGATGATGCTGTAATTTATCGTCTAGTAAGGTCATCCGAAGACCAGTATCAGTTGCAAAGCGATTTAGAAAAGATTGCTGTATGGTGTGGCAGGTGGCAGTTGACGCTAAATAACGAAAAGTGTGAGGTGATCCACATGAGTTCCAAAAGAAATCCGTTGGAATTCGATTACTCGATAAATAGTACAATTCTCAAGGCTGTCAATTCAACTAAGTACCTGAGTGTTAAAATTACGAACAACTTCGGTTGGAAAGACTACATAGATAGTATTGTGGGGAAGGCGAGCCAAAGGTTGCGTTTCATTGGCAGGACACTTAGAAGATGCAACAAATCCAATAAAGAGACAGCTTACACTACACTCGTTCGTCCTCAGTTAGAATATTGCTGCGCGGTGTGGGATCCTTACTAGGTGAGATTGACGGAGGACATTGAAAGGGTGTAAAAAAGGACAGCTCGTTTTGTATTATCACATAATAGGGGAGAGAGTGTGGCAGATATGATACACGAGTTGGGATGGAAGTCATTAAAGCAAAGACGTTTTTCGTCGCGGCGAGATCTATTTACGAAATTTTAGTCACTAACTTTCTCTTCCGAATGCGAAAATATTTTGTTGAGCCCAACCTACATAGGTAGGAATGATCATCAAAATAAAATAAGAGAAATCAGAGCTCGAACAGAAAGGTTTAGGTGTTCGTTTTTCCCGCGCGCTGTTCGGGAGTGGAATGGTAGAGAGAAAGTATGATTGTGGTTCGATGAACCCTCTGCCAAGCACTTAAATGTGAATTGCAGAGTAATCACGTAGATGTAGGGGAATCATGGATTTACTGTATTTACCGTCGTCTTTCTGCACGTTTGCTGGCGGGCGTCTCTTCTCAGATAGCCGGAACCAGAAAGACGCCCGAGCTCGTTTCTCGGTCTCGTAATAAGAACGCCGCTTCGTGTGCGGGGGAGGTCGAGTTAGTTCTGTAACACCCTTCTAGTTAAACGAAGGCCAGTGGTTTAGCTAGAGGAGGCAGCTGGCAGGCCGCGACATGACGACACTGGGACGGGGGAGATGGCTGCTCGGATACTCGCGCAAGAAGCGCGTGGGTACGGAGCGGCGGGCTCTTTCGCGGCCATGCGCTGGGAACAGCGCGCATGCTGCCTGCCTGGCCGACCTTCGCGGACACCGCAAAAAAGTCGGCGCTGCCAACCTGCCGGTACACATTACGCCGACCTCTCACTCTGCGGCCGGGCTTCCCGTTTGCAAATTACTGTGGCCACTGATTCAGGATGGCTGGTAGCAAGCTCATCGACATCTCCAATCTCTCTGCACACACACACACACACACACACACACACACACACACGCACACACACACACACACACTCAAAACTGCGCACTCGTGTATCGTAGATCGGCAGGAAGATAAAGAGGGGGGGAAAAAGAAACAGTAAATCACCTAGACGCAAAGTGTGTGCAGTGTTGGGCTTGGTATGAACAAAAAATTACATAAACTCTTTAATGTTTACGGTCTGTCAATCCTTAGTTGCTACTGATACTGTTGTTACTGTCGTCGTTGTTGTTATGGTCTTGATTCCTAGAACTGGTTTGATGCAGCTCTCCATGCTAGTCTAACCAGTGCAAGCCTCTTCATCTCTGAATAATTACTGCAATCTACGTTCATTCGAACCTGCTTAATGCATTCATGCCTGGGTCTCCCTCAATAATTTTATCCCTCCTCCCAAACACACACACACACTTTCCTGCATTACTAAACTGACTATTTGACTATTCCTCGATGCCTCACGATGTATCTTATCAATAAATCCCTTCTTTCCCTGCCATGCATTTCTTTTCTCCCGAATTCGATTTTGTACCTCCTCATTAGTTATTCGATTTTCACACCTAATCTTCAGCATTATTCTGTAGCACCACATTCAAAACTTCAATTCTCTTTTTGTCCGAACCGCTTATCGCCCATGTTTCACTTCCGTACAAGCCTAAAATCTACACAAATACCTTTCGAAGTGACTTCCTGAAACTTATATTGTTATCAGATATTAACAAATGCCTCTTTTTCAAAAATGGTTCAAATGGCTCTCAGCACTATGCGACTTAACTTCTGAGGTCATCAGTCGCCTAGAACTTAGAACTAATTAAACCTAACTAACCTAAGGACATCACAAACATCCATGCCCGAGGCAGGATTCGAACCTGAGACCGTAGCGGTCCAGACTGTAGCGCCGGCCCCTCTTTTTCAGATATGCTATTCTTGATATAGCCAATTTGCGTTTCATATGCTATTAATATTATACAGGGTATCCCACTCAAACCTCCCTGATTTCAAGGGCCCAGGAGAGAAAAACCACAGTAGATACGACAATGAAAAATGCACCACATTGTAGAGCATCTCAAAGAATTTATAGCCCCGCGTCATAAGTGCCAAGTATCGTCGCCAGAGTGCAGCACGGTCGCATGAAGTGAAAATGGCTACTCCACAGTAGCGCGCGCAAGCAGTAGTGTGGTTTGTAGAAACAAAATCGCCAATTACTGTGCAAATAAATTATCGTTGTGTCTATGAATGTGATTCACCTAATGTGAAAACAATTAAGGAATGGTATAAGAAGTTTCTGGGAACAGGAAGTGTTCTGAAACATTCTGGCAGTGCACGTTACGGAGTTTCATAAGAAACAGTGAACAGTGGAGGACATCAGACAAACGTTTCTCAGAAGCCCACGTAAGTCAATCTGTCAACATCTAACCAACCTGATATACCTCAATCAACACTGCATGGTGTAGTTCACCAGCGTCCTCGTATGTGTGCTTACAAAGCGCAAATTCTGCAACTTATGACGCCGAACGACAAACCATGCCGACAACCATTTGCTGCGGATATGCTGCAACCTATTGATATAGATGCCAGCTTCCTGGAAAGATGTTTGTGCTCAGATGAGGCAACCTTTCATCTATCAGGAAGGGTTAATAGGCCTAATGTTCGGATTTGGGGTTCGCGAAATCCGCACGTTGTCATTGAACATGTTCGTGAGACCCCAAACTAAACGCCTGGTGCGGGCTAATGCACGACGGGATTGTAGGACATTCTTCTTTGCGGAACAAACAGTGAATGTGTCAGTGTATCTGGATATGTTGGAGCAGTTTGTGTACCCTCAAATACAAGACTTGCAACCCTACATCATTTTTCAACAAGATGAAGCTCCGCCGCATTGGTCAACGGCTGTTCGCAAGTTCCTGGATAGGAAATTTCCCAATCGTTGGATCGGACGCGGAGGACCCATTGCCTGGGCACCACGTTCACCCGACATTACGCCGCTTGATTTCTTCATGTGAGGATTGGTGAAGGACCGCGTGTATGCGACTAAAGTGGACTATATTCCTACACTGCGACATCGTATCACTAATGCGATTGCAACAATAACACAGGAAATGTTACAAAGAACTTAGAATAATAAAGCTGCATTGTACTGTATCAGCATTAAGACCCACTAATGTAGTTAGGTAGTGGGTTATATGAATAATGTAATCAATTGAATAAAGATTTAAAAAAAAAAAAGAACTTGGCAAGAAATTGAATATAGACTCGATATTCTTCGTGCTACAAATGGTTCACATGTATAGAGGTGTATTGACGATAAATAAATAAATTCTTTGAGATGCTCTGCAATGTAGTGCATTTTTCACTATCGTATCTACTGTGTGTGTTTTTTTATGCTGAGACTTTGAAATCAGGGAGGTTTGAGTGGGACACCCTCTATTAATAATTTTTAGATGGTGACCGTCTCTTTGCAACAGACTAAAGCCAATATTTGTGTTGCCACAGAAAAACATATCATGCCTTTATTCACTTGAAAACAGAGGCCCATAACCTAGAAATCATTAACATAGCATTAATGCCTGGCCTGGTGATCTAGCGGTAAACCGCGTAGCTGCAAACAGAGGGGTCGCGGGATCGAATTCCGGTCTGACGACGAAAATTTTCAGCCTGAAGAAGGGATCACCAATTTAGTATTGGAGGGCAGCGTGGAGGGTAAAAATCGTAGAGGGAGACCAAGAGATGAATACACTAAACAGATTCAGAAGGATGTAGGTTGCAGTAGGTACTGGGAGATGAAGAAGCTTGCTCAGGATAGAGTAGAATGGAGAGCTGCATCAAACCAGTCTCTGGACTGAAGACCACAACAACAACAGCTTATTACTCTCCTGGTGTATCACAAAATGACGCTAGCACCTGAATGAGCTGACTACAACGGTCGCTGTCTGTTCAAAACAAATGACAACTGTGTTTCAGGCTACGTGAATCTACACTACACACTTACTAAAACGCGAGACTACACCTTTTAAATAGAAAACGCGAAAGGAATTTCAGAATTCAACTACAAAAGCACAGCCGCGCGGAGTGGCCGCCCGGTTAGAGGCGCCATGTCCCGGACTGCGCGGCACTTACTGCCGGACGTTCGAGTCCACCCTCGGGATGAGTGTGTGTTGTTCTTCGCATAAGTTAGTTTCAGTAATGTGTAAGTCTCGGGTGCGATGACCTCAGCAGTTTGGTCCCTTAAGAATTCACTCACACACACGCACACACACACACACACACACACACACACACACACACACACACAGACTTGGCAGGAACGCAGCCACTGTACGTTATTGGTGGCAGCGGTGGTCACAGGAAGCTACGCTCGCAAAAAGATCGGTCTCCGGCCGACCACGCGGCATTGCCGAGAGAGAAGACCACCGTGTTCAGCTTATGGCTGAGGCGCATCGTACTGCGTCTGCAGCAGCAAGTCGAGGAGCAGCTAGCACCACAGTGACTCAACGAACTGTTAAAAATCGGTTACTTCAACGACAGCTCTGAGCCAGACGCCCTGCAACGTGCAAACCACTGCTATTTGTGACTTGAGTAACGACAAATGTAGGCTCATTGGAGGACAGGGTGGAAGTCTGTTGTGCTTTATGATGAGAGCCGGTTCTACCCCGGTGCTAGTGATGGCCGTGTGTTGGTTAGATGGAGGCCACGTGAGCACCTGCAACCAACCTGTCAGCGTCCTAGGCACAGTGGGCCTATACCTGGGTGCCTATTCTGTATCTTTCCGCCATTGTGCCGATCGTTTCGGAACTCAATAGCACCGAAAGGTCTAGTACTCGAATTAGAGTCCCTGCATTATTTAGTATGTATTTCGGTAGCGATACCGTTTGGGTCTAGAGAACCGAAGCGCTGCTGTCGGTTCGTGTCGCGTAAGCCAATCAAAAGCAAGCGGCCGCAGATCCGCGCATGCGCACTGCAGCGCGCACAGAGCAACGGACACAAAGCGCCTAGCAGACGACACAGGCGCGTTATTCTTCTAAGTAACGAAAATTGCATTTACATTGCCATTACGCAAGACGCCGCATTCCATCTAGCTGACGTGCCCGCCTTCATCGCCCTTGCCTCCTCCTTAACAATATCAGGCGCAGTATATCCATTTCCATGATTCTCAGCTGAAATGCATAGTAACTTTTACACTTTCCCTGACCGCATGTTTCCATGCATGCATAATAACGATAGCGTATTTGACGGTATTCACCAGATTGTCGTAAATGCCGCATTATGTCATCTTATTCTCATTCACACTGACATCGTGTTTTGGATTTTACGTTTCGGAAAATGAGTTAAGAATAGTGTGTAGTACCACATTGTACTAATACAACTATAAAAACACCCGAAAAATTGATTCTGAGAGTTTCAAAGAATAAGAAGATAAACAGAATGTGGTTATAACTCGCTCCTAGAGATCCAAATGATTAAGTAGCCCACTTCCCTATATGATACGTCAACGATTTGGGTCTTAAAAACAAAATTGAAAAAAAAACGCATTTTCGAGAGCTCCAGCAGTTCGTCGAAGCTTATAACATGCATCTCATGAATGAAAATGTTTCGTATATGGTGCTACAGCCTAAAAATATCACGACAGAGATCTTTCATCTCTGTCTACTGTTGTTGCGGATTCGATAGCAGATAAATAGTTGTTACAAGCAAGATTATGAAGATGGCTGCTGCTAGTTGCATTCCCAGTAACTTAAGTTGTGCTCTTAGATTCCTGTCTAACCACATACTCGGAAATCGCTACATATTGGGAAAAAATGGTGAATTACGTATTTCTGACAAGAAAAAACAAAAGGTCACTGTCAGTTGTTTCACTCACAGCAATTTCATCTCCAACAATTTCACAGAAATCACGAAATCATTACTGAGGAAGTGCGCTCTTACATGTAAGTAATAACGAATATTGCAGCAAAATCTTAACTTACACGAATAACAATGTCTCAGAACGTGTTGCATATATGAAAGGAAAAAAAAATTTGCATCCACCCATGCGTGAACCAGTGTTCTTTTGTGTCACATTCCCGCGCGTAACCACTTGGCCATGCCAAACAACAGACGTCCTGCAATCAATTCTTGTAGTATTGTGGAGAGGAACGTAGGCTTGACTTCGATGCGAAACGGTGCTGCGTAGGTCATAAATGCATGATAGTTTGGAAGGTTTTCAATATCAGGCTTCACTTAATTGCTTTCCATTGTTACTTGAAAGTTGTAAACACGTTTCGATAATTACTAACTAACCCATTTGTGGGAAAAAGTACACAAAGGCACTAGTAACGTCAGTTCACACTCATGTAATATACGTAAGCAGAGCCGATGTCTTGGTATTTAATGATCTTTAAACTCTTATTTGCATAAAAATAACACGTATTTAGAGAGAATATAGACCGAAAACTTTTTTTTATGTAATCATTTGCAGTAACAACCTAACCTAACCATATTTCTAACATAGGAAAATAGTATATTATGAACTCACTTTCCAACCAGATGTGTCCTGTGGTGATTCTTTAGTAACACAATCACTAAATCCAAAGCTAAAACCGCTAAATATGTTTAAAATAACAAATTATAGGTGTACATAAACCACAGCTCACCGATCGACAGGGCCACACCGAAATCCAAAACCTCTCGGTACAATTGTCGTAAAATCGGTGGGAGTACCGTTCGGTAACAAGTCTCAGGAGCTTACTGAATAGGATATTTCGGTAAAGAACCGAAAATGACATCACTACCGAGACTAACCTACTACACCGATCGGTATGAACGATACAGAATAGGGCCCCTGGACTTACAGTCTGGGACGCGATTTCATATGACAGCAGGAGCAATCTCGTGATTATCCCACGCACCCTACCTGCAAATTTGTACATCAGTCCAGTGATTCGGCCTAGTGTGCTGCCACTCATGAACAGCATTCCAGGGGGTGTTTTCCAACAGGACAACGCTCGCCCACATGCTGCTGTTGTAACCCAACATGCTCTAAAGAGTGTTGACATGTTGCCTTGGCCTGTTCGGTCGCCAGATCTGTCTCCAATCGAGCACGTGTGGAACATCATCGGACGACAACTCCAGCGTCATCCACAACTAGCATTACTGTCCCTGTGTTGCCGAACCAAGTGTAACAGGCATCGAACACCAACCCTCACACTGACATCCGGCGCCTGTACGACACAATTCATGCACGCTTGCATGCTTGTAATCGACATCCTAGTGGCTACACCAGTTATTAATGTACCACCATTTCACATTTGCAATGGCTTATCTGGAAATTTGTGGTAAGGTCTTATGGGACCAAACTATTGAGGTCATCGGTCCCTAAGCTTACACACTATTTAATCTAACTTAAACTAACTTACGCTAAGGACGACACACACACCCATGCCCGAGGGAGGACTCGAACCTCCGAAGGGGTAGCCGCGCGGACCGTGACAAGACGCCTTGCAATGGCTTATCTTGCGCTTATATTTACCTGTGACCTTGCAACATTAATCGCTTAAATATGTTACCTAAACAAATGTTTCCCGAAATTTCATTACTCTACATTCGTTATTTCTTGATGTTGGAATTTTTTTCCGTCAGTGTATGTAACTTGTTACTCTCCTAATGTATCACAAACAGAGGCTAGCGCCTGATTGAGCTACCGTCTCCAACAATCTCTGGCTGTTCAATATAAATGACAGTTGCGCTACAGATTCCATGGCTCTTATTCCAAGAAATCAAATAAACATAGGTCGTGGTTAATGAGACAGATTAAATCATGAAATATGATAAAAGAGTTTCGTACCTGAGGCTGGAATATTGAAGTACGCATTAACACGTTGTCGGTAGGTAGCCCAGTGAAGTGACCCGTCTTCATGCTGGCTTAGCAAGAGAGACACGTCAGAGTCATAGTCTCAGATTGAGTCTAACATTTAGAGCATACGATCTGTGATACTAATCCCAAACATGCAACGCTATTTAGTGGGATTGCACATGACTAATTCTGGTTTCTATAAAACCAAAGCTAAAATGCTTTTAGTAGTCTAGGCTATCATCTTAATAAAGTTTTCCTCAACCATAAGTTTGGTTTGAACACCGTAGTGATATAGTAGGCATGGTTTGCCGTTGCTTCCTTCAGTCTTTGAATTGACTTACCCTACCAGGTGCGGGGGAACCTACAGCTTAATGTGGTCCCCGAACCACGGCTTGGTACTTTTCACATTTCTATGTCATTTCCAGAGAAGAAAGAAGCGGTAAACGACCAAACAAATCATAGCACCAACAGGGGGTCGAACCCCACTTCTTACGTATGAAAAATCCTCGGTAAAATATGATTTCAAGAACAGGAATTGTTAGCGTAGAGCACTCTTACAAGTGTATCTGAGACAAAATTTGGACTAAGAGTTTCAGCACTTCTGAGCAAGGTAAAGCATCGGTTAAGACACTAGAACATAATGAAGAGGAGCAAGGTTAAAAATCGCTAACCGAGCACCCGGTTCGGAGTTTCCCATCTACTGCTGGTCTAGAACGCCGACTCTGGAGACAGCTGTATCTACGTATTCCTTCACTTCCCTATTTCAACAGTTATCTTGGTATTTTATGAACACATAGTTCCACAAAATATTACATATTCTGTTGCGCCCTGTGGCGAAAGTGCTTATAAAATAAATAGGTGAGCCGATGCACTCAAGAAAGTTAGGAGAGACGGTGGAACCATCAGTATTCTTCCTCTTGGCACATACTTTGGAGGAGAGTTTGTCATTGTCTATACTTCCAATCTACAACATGACTATAACGAACAACTACACAGGTTACAACAGTAATGAATGCTTTTTAAACGGAGCGTTGTTCTTTCGTTGGCAAGCATGCCACGGGTATGAAAAGCAAGGAGAGGGCGAAACAGACCTGCACAAAGAATAATTCTTTCGAATAGCAATTAGGACGCAACTCATTTTTACACGCTCATCAACTTACCTCCACAGTGTTATGTGGAGTTATTTGAAAAATGATCCGTGCCACTCGCTTATTATCTGGTGTTAAGGAGGTGTATGCTGTCTACTCTCCATCAGGGCATTCGTCAGTTCCTGTCGGTGAAACTATGTTGTAAATCCCAAATTCGAACCAGTTATCTCGTGATAAGAGCACCACCGAGACTTCACGATTTATTAACATCGGCCATGGGGGCGAGTAATCTCAACGCTTGTAGAAGCATAACACTAAATTTCCGTAAGGGCAACAGCTCACTGTGTTCATCTCACTCCAGAGTCGTCACATAGCAACATTTATGACCCTACATGCACAAATTATGGTCGCTTTATTCCTTTAAACAATCCTGGCTAAGTAAATGACACTCAAATTCTGAATTATTGTTACAAGAAAGTTACGAATTAACCGTAGATTTTCTTAACATGCAGTAGAGATTTTCATTATGCTTTTGAAACACAAGGTGAAAACAAATTCGGCTGGACAAGGATGGGTGACGAGATCGGCCGTGGCTTCGTTGAAGAAATGCCCCCCGCATCCATCTGATGCGATTAATGAAAACCGTGGAAAACGCCATACGCTGATTTGAACCCCCACTCCTCCTGAATACCATTCCTTCCTCTGTGTTGGTCTAGGATAGTACGTTTTTTCAACTGCTCTTCCACATAGTGACTGCGAGAGGGCTGAATCGTCAGTGTACTGAAGAAACTAGAGCCCTGTTTTCAGGTTGTAGGTAAAGCATTCCTACAAAGAACATTTACGGGAGATGAAACTCGAATGCATTCGTTCTCACGGAGAGTGATCAAGTAATGGCCCCATAACTCGTCGACCTCAATCTTTAGCAGAAAAACATAAGTTCTTCCACTCCTCGGATCGATCCAAGACGGGCAATTTCGGATGACTAAGCGAACAAGGGCGAGGGGATGCTAAGGTGTGCAGTGCAACTCATGGAGGCATCTTCGCCCTTCAGTCAGCAGTAACTGTCTGCTGCATTAATATGCCCAACCCCACACTGACCCTCAAATGCTGCTAACACTCAGATGGGGGAGGAATTGTCTGCTGACGTGACACAATAAGAAATGGGTGTCATCTGGAAGACTTTGGAGATTCGTAATTAGTCAGAGTTTGAAAGAGATTTGGAAGACTTGCAGTCAGACAGTGTAGAAGGGATCGGTGGCGTTCCTTAAGAATGTTGGGTTGATTTTTTTTTTTTTGGGGGGGGGGGACCATACTGCGAAGTCATTGGTCTCATCGGATAGGGAAGGGTGGGGAAGGAAGTCGGCCGTGCCCTTTCTAAGGATATCCCAAACACTCCCGAAGAAGGGAAGAGATGACAAATGCGAAGACTATGGCACAATCGGCTTAACAGCTCATGCATCCAAGCGGCTGGCAAGCATAATATACTAAAGACTGGGAAAGACAATTGAGGATCAGGTAGATGAAGATCACCTTAGCTTTAGGAAAGGTAAAGGCACCAGACATGCAGTTCTATGTTGCGCTTGATAATGTAGGCAAGACTTAAGAGAATGAAGACACTTTCATCACTTTCATAGGATTTGTCGGCTTAGAAAAAGAATTCGACAACGTGAAGTAGTGTAAGGCATTCGAAATTGTCAGGAAATTAGGTGTAAGCTGTAGGCAAAAATGGGTAATATGCAACGTGCATAAGAACTGAAGGCCAAGAGAGACGTTCACGAGAGGGCCTACGGAAGGGATGCAAAGTTTCTCTCCTACTGTCCAATATGAATATCGAAAAAGCTATAACCGAAGTAAAAGAAAAGTTAAGGAGTTCGATTATAATTCGAGGTGACTAAGATTTGCTGCTAACACTGCTGTCCATAGTGAAAGTGTCGAAGAATTACAGAACCTGTTGAATAGAATGGCCAATCTACTGAGCACAAAATATGGATTGAGAGTAAACCAAAGACAGAAGAAAGTAATGGGGCGTGGGGCAAATGAGATTAGCGACAGACTTAGAATAAAAATTTGGTACTATGTGACAGGACGAAGTGAAGCAATTCGGCTACCTTGGTAGCAAAATTACGTATTACGGACGAGGTAAGGAAGATATAAGAAGCGGACTAGCACAGGTAAAGAGAGAAGTGCTCGCTAAAGGGCGCCTACTAGTCTCAATCACAGGCCTTAACACGTGGCAGAAAATTCTAAGGATGTGTATCTGGAGCACAGCACTGTATGGGAGCGAATCATGGACTGTGCGAAAACAGCAAAAGAAGAGAATCGAAGCGTCTGAAAATCAAGTGGGCTAATACGATAAGAAATGAAGAAGTTCTGTGTAAAATCGACGGGGAAAGGAATCCGTGGAAAATACTGTATAGAAAATAGAACAGAATGACAGGACCTGTGCTGCGGCAACAGGGAATAACTTTCATGAGATCTCCAGAGGATGAAAACTGTAGAATATATATATATATATATATATATATATATATATATATATATATATATATATATATATATATATAGGGTGTTACAAAAAGGTACGGCCAAACTTTCAGGAAACATTCCTCACACACAAATAAAGAAAAGATGTTATGTGGACATGTGTCCGGAAGCGCTTAATTTCCATGTTAGACCTCATTTTAGTTTCGTCAGTATGTACTGCACTTCCTCGATTCACCGCCATGATTTCATACGGGATACTCCACTTGTGCTGCTATAACATGTGCCTTTACAAGTACGACACAACATGTGGTTCATGCACGATGGAGCTCCTGCACATTTCAGTCGAAGTGCTCGTACGCTTCTGAACAACAGATTCGGTGACCGATGGATTGGTAGAGGCGGACCAATTCCATGGCCTCCACGATCTCCTGACCTCAACCCTCTTGACTTTCATTTATGGGGGCATTTGAAAGCTCTTGTCTACGCAACCCCGGTATCAAATGTAGAGAGACTCTTCGTGCTCGTATTGTGGACGGCTGTGGTACAATACGCCATTCTCCATGGCTGCATCAATACATCAGGGATTCCATGCGACGGAGGGTGGATGCATGTATCCTCGCTAACGGAGGACATTTTGAACATTTCCTGCAACAAAGTGTTTGAAGTCACGCTGGTACGTTCTGTTGCTGTGTGTTTCCATTCCGTGATTAATGTGATTTGAAGAGAAGTAATAAAATGAGCTCTAACATGGAAAGTAAGCGTTTCCGGACACATGTCCACATAACATATTTTCTTTCTTTGTGTGTGAGGAATGTTTCCTGAAAGTTTGGCCATACCTTTTTGTAACACCCTGTATATATATACAACAAATAACTGAGGAAGTTGAGTGTAACTGCTACTATGAGCTGAAGAGTTTGGCACGGGATAGGAAGTCGCGGCGAGCCGCATTAAACCAGCCAGAATACTGAAGACTGATGACCTCCCCGCACCCTCTCCCCACGTAAAAAGCACGAAAAACAACGGCAACAACAGCTACCCAGGAACTCTCAAATCGCCATACCTCGCCAGCAGTAATTTTCAAGTCTTCAGTTTGCTGAAAAAGAAATAAGAGGTGTAAAACGTGTACGGGTGGCCATATTCACAATCGGGAGTTTTTCCGGGACGGATCCACGCACTTCCAAGGCGTTGGGTGATGCGCGTTCCACGCAGTGAGAATTAGTTTAGAAGTGATGCAATTTTCTTCTATATGTTTGTATGCAATAAAGTATCGCATGAAGTATCATTGAACAATACACTTATTACTTTCCGTTTCTTCATTAAGAAAGCTATAGCTCCACACAAGAATATGAACCAATGTAAAAGTACAAAGAAACAGCCCGCGGTAAAATTATGGGTAAAATTCTATATAACAGCATTTGTGTAATAGCCAGAAGCAATTACAAAGTACTCTGTTAAAACTACTTCGTCATTTTAGTGAGTGCCTCTGCGCAACGAACGACCGTCTTTTTCCGACGTAGCATAATTGAGACTAATATAAGATACTGTTCAAACGAGTTACACGCTGACAGTAGTCTGCAGCTAGTCGTTACTAATATAAAATCGCTCACGCTTGTCCTGGTTCCCACTGCTATCTACAAATTTTGTATTTCTCAGCATCTCTCTTCGACAAACAAAGACTGTAGCAACTCAAAGTTCATATGCAACACATGTTATGTGAATATGCGGAAATTTTGCTGAGGCTGTTCTGTCGATCTTTCGCTATCGTTTCTTGAAATGCTTACAAGTGAAACTTAATGACGATGCTGCAGAGCGCACACAACGTAAAGACGGAGCAGAATAATTAGAGTGACATGGTGGTGCAGTGATTAGCACACTCGACTCGTACACGTGAGGACGGCGGTTCAAATCCCCGCCTAGCCAACCAGATTCGTGTTTTCTGTTGTTTCCACAAGTCGATTACGGAGAATGCCGCGACGGCTCATTCGGAAAAAAACAGGTCGGATTTCCTCGCTCCAGTTTGAGCTTGTGCTCCGCGTCTATTGACCTTGTCGTCGTCAGGACGCTACACCATAATCTTCTTCCCTTTTTATTTTTATTGGAGTGTTTGTAGGTTGTAGTAACCATCAATCTGGTCCGGAGACAATCTGTGCACAAAACGGGCAGAGAATCATAATTATTGTCCCCTGAAAATGGCATGTGGTCAGCGAAGGAGAAACGCTGCTTCGTACCAAAGAGGTCCAAAGGGAGTTACTTTCTTTCGCTCCTCAAGAAAACCAGTTACAAGACTTGGAAGCCGTGGCAGATGGTGGTCAAATTGCACTTGTTGTTCTTAAAGAATCACAGACTCCCAGAGATGTTCAATAGGACTGAAGTCTGAGGTGAAATCTGCGGATCACGCTGGCTACGGCATTCGAGTGATGATCCAAGAGGGGGGCGGGAGGGGGATGGCGGGAGAGTGGGATGTTCAAACGTTCAAATGACACCCCCCACCCAAAGAAAGTTTTACTAAAAGCGTTTATATTTGTGTATCTACCCACTTCATCCTACTCAGTTAACTTTCGGATAATCAAGTAGCATGAAAACTAAGAATCTCAAAAATGGTAAGGAAGTCTAGAAATTACAGGTTGCGTTTAATGCTTACATGATAGTCTGCCCACGTGGATCGTACGAGACCTGACCGGCTTTAGAATACTTTCCGGTCGAGGAAAGGAGGCCATTCACAAGCTGACCTGACCTGCTGACAGCAATAAATTCGACACGATTCATGAGTGCGCGAGTCGGCAAACCAAAGGAAGCTGCATAAGTCAAGATGGAAAAGAAAAGACCCTTCACAAAGGGGAAAAAATATCAGAAAGACTGACTTCACAATATAGACGGAAATTATTGAAAGAAAGCCTGTTGTATACTACAGTGGCATTCACAGCCACAAACTTTTACCGAAGAGATTCTATCATACCACTGACATACCACAATTCCGGCGAGTCGCGTTGCTGATCCATTGCACTAACTTACATCGTATCTAACTGAATACTAGCACAGAACGCCGAAGGCTCCTGGAGCTTCAATTCTTGAGCAGTGCAAGACTCTTCAGTAATATTTATACCTGGCGGATATCATTAAAGTGCAACTACTCACGGAGGTCCACTGCGGGCTGTAATTATTGTATGGTAGGGAAATTCGTAGATATGCTAACGCGTTAATGCTAATTCGTTTAATATCGGAAAAAAATTAGTTCCAACTTTGGCCACCAGGTGCAAATCTGGCGCTGTACAACATCTCGTCGATGTCTCTGGTGCTTATATTGAACAAATTGTGTAAGTGGCAGATAATACTAAAATCAACATTATGCCCTTCTCACTTGTCTGACCTTTTCTGCCCACGTCCCGTTTCTAATCCATTACTTACGGATACATTTCTATATCTTTTTCTTGCATTAACAGTTCCAGATCGGCGGATCTGCCAAGTTTCGCTACCTTACTTATCGTAAGCCTACAATAGAAACCTGTCAGTAGCTTCACTTCACACTGTGGTGACAAAGGTCATCGGATACCTCCCATTATCCTGTCGGACCTCATTCTGCACGGCGTAGTGCATTAGCTCGACGTGGCATGGACTCAAAAATCCTACTTAAAAATTCCATCGGTATTTGGAACATGAAGACCATGAATTGCTGCAAATGGTCTCCAAGTAGCCAAACAATCATTTCCAGTCAACGATCGGTTCAGTTGGACTAGAGGACCCAGTCCATTCCATGCAAACACAGCCCACACCATTACGGAGCCTCCACCAGACTAGGTGCTTTGTTGACAACTTGGGTCCATGGCTTCGTGGGGATTGCGTCACACTCGAACCGAACCATCATCTCCTACCAACTGAAATCGGGACTCATCTGATCAGACCACGGTTTTCCAGTCGTCTAGGGTCCAACCGATATGGTCACGAGCAAAGGAGAGGCGCTGCAGGCGATGTCGTGCTGTTAGCAAAGGCACTCGAGTTGGTCGTCTGCTGCCATAGCCCATTGAGCCAAATTTTGATGCAGTGCCCTAACGGATACTGTAGTGTTGGCAGAAGAGCCAACACCGTGTTGCTAGAGGAGGCCGAAATGCACGCTTTTAGCTCACGCAGATTGGCGTGAGGTCTGGAACAAGGTAAAGTAATTATCCTATAAAGAAAAGAACGTAGTTCTTGGAATACTTAACTTTAATCCACAATTGTAGAACATCTCTCGTTACTGTACATGCTTCACAATATTAATTATCAAATGCTATGGCGCCTTGCTAGGTCGTAGCAAATGACGTAGCTGAAGGCTATGCTAACTATCGTCTCGGCAAATGAGAGCGTATCGGTCAGTGTAGCTTCGCTAGCAAAGTCGGCTGTACAACTGGGGCGAGTACTAGGACGTCTCTCTAGACCTGCCGTGTGGTGGCGCTCGGTCTGCAATCACTGACAGTGGCGACACGCGGGTCCGACTTATACTAACGGACCGCGGCCGATTTAAAGGCTACCACCTAGCAAGTGTGGTGTCTGGCGGTGACACCACAGATACGTTCGTCATACATTCGACATTGATTTCTGCGGTTATCTCACGCAGTGTTGCTTGTCTGTTTGCATTGACAACTCTATGCAAACACCGTTGCTGTTGATCGTTAAGTGAAGGCAGTCGGCCACTGCGTCGTCCGTGGTGAGAGGAAATGCCTGAAATTTGGTATTATCGGCACACTCTTAACACTGTGGATCTCGGAATACTGAATTATCTACCAATTTCCGAACGGAATGTGCCATGCGTCTAGTTCCAATTACTTTTCCGCTTTCAAAATCTGTTAAGTTCCGTCGTCCGGACATAATCACGTCAGAAAACTTTTCACGTGAATCACCTTAGTACAAATAACAGCTCTGCCAATGCATTGCCCTTTTATACATTTGTAAGCGATACTACTGCCATCTTCAGGTGTGCATATCGCTATCCCACGACTTTTGGTGTAATTATAACCACGCGGTACCTGACCTATCTAAGGCAACTAGAACGACCTATTTCACTCTTCCTAGAACAATATTTAAAAAAGGGAAGGAAGATTAAGGTTTAACGTCACATAAAAAACAAGGTCATTAGAGACGGAGCACAAGCTTGGATTGTTCTTTCCTGGCATTTGCATGGGGCGATTTAGGGAAATCGCAGAAAACCTAAATCTGAATTGTCGGAGGCGGATTTGAACCGACGTCCTCCCGTATGTGGACTGCATTCCAATTTGTCCCAAACATTATTCTCCACATTTTCTGTCAGGGCATCCGACCTTCGTAACTTGGCAGTGTGTGCGTGTCTTGGAAGACAGGGTATTAAAGTTCATACCGCAGCGGTACTTTTTTTCTGACTGCGAATACTGGAATGGGGTCCTGATCCGCAAGAAAAAGAGGACAGCTGTGACTTTGCTCCGAAAATAGATGTTAATGCAGAGAGAGCTGCATGCTGACGACAAGCATCTCCGACAAAAGTGTCATGCAATGATTGGTGACTCAGTAGTTAAGTACCAAATTACATACCAAAAGGTTTGGGGCTCGATCACCGGTCAAGTCCTAGGATTTTTATCTGTCACTTACCACTTCTTTCACCTCTGGCAGTGTTTGTCAACGTAAAAAATACCGAGTTACACCGTTATTGGGAGTCCATGTTTAATGGTAGTTCCCCGTCTAACAATCTGGGATAAGACAGTTCAAACGACGGAGGAAGGCAAGAACGTACCACTTCCAATAGGAAAATTTCTTTTAAAGCACTGTGAGCGCAAACTAACCGTCAGGTTGATAAAAGCTTGACTTATTACAAGAATTATGGGCTAGGGACGACAAAGAAGCAGCAACCGGTCGGCCTCGCTCAGCTTCCTTGTCTGATTACAAAGTAGTTGTTACAAAAAAAAAATTTCAAATGTGTGTGAAATCTTATGGGACTTAACTGCTAAGGTCATCAGTCCCTAAACTTACACACTACTTAACCTAAATTACCCCAAGGGCAAACACACACACACCCATGGCCGAGGGAGGACTCGAACCTTCGCCGGGACCAGCCGCACAGTCCATGACTGCAGCGCCTCAGACCGCTCGGCTAATCCCGCGCGGCAGTAGTTGTTAGCAACCGGCATATCTTAACATATACCTTAACTGTTTTGACCACTGAATGTGTGAAACATGTAAGTAAGGTGAAAGAAAGGAGCAGACAAGAAAGCAGTGGTATGTAATGTAAAGAGATAATAGACAAGATGCAACAAAGAGCGACGCGTTTCGTCACGTGATCGTATCGCTGGAGCGAGTGTGTTACATTGTTGCTCACCAAACTCCAGTGGCAGACGCTGCAAGAGAGGCGTTGTGCATCATGGAAAGGTTTCCTACTGAAATTCCAGGAGCATACAGTCTAGGAACAGCTGGGCAACATATTACTTCCACAGATGTCTCGTGAAATGGCTACACCGAGAAAACCGGAGAAATTAGAGCTAATATTGAAGTTTACCATCAATTATTCTGTCAGCGCTCCATTCACGAATGTAACAGGAAAGGGGGAATCAGACAAAGGTACCGGAAGAACCCCGCCACACACCGTAAAATGGCTTGCAGAGTGTAGATTTTAGCCACATATACAGGGTTGCTACTATTATATGTGTAGCTTCTGTTATTTGGAATATGTTCGAAAGAACAGACACGACATATACTGGCTGTTTCCGTAAAAGCGTGCAAAACTGTAATAGGACATAGAGAATGCTTCACTGAAAAACTTCAGACAGGGAACCTGTGGTCGCAGAAGCCAACTTAAGGAGTTGTGGATGTGATGATGATGATATTTGGTTTGTGGGGCGTTCAATCGCGCGGTCATCAGTGCCCATACAAAGTCCCAATTTCTTCACAGCCAAATTTTTTACACAGTCCAGGCGAGCCACTGTCACAAGTGACGATGATGAAATGATGAGGACATCACAAACACCCAGTCCCCGAGCAGAGGAAATCCCCAACCCGGCCGGGAATCGAACCCGGGACCCCGTGATCCAGAGGCAGCAACGCTAGCCACTCGACCACGACCTGCGGACAGGAGATGTGGAAGTAAACTTGTCTACCGCCTTGTCTAGCATTACTGTTTTCCATCTTATTTACAACTAACATGCGTACGCGTTTACACGTACTGTGTTGTTTATTTACGTGTAAATTCTTTATTTCCAGCAAGGAAACAAGGAGAACGAGTCTGATTACATGTAACTCATGATGCAGGTTTTGTTTACTTTACTTGTCCATAATGCGTCTCTGTTGTATCGTATTTACATTGTCCCATGACAGAACGTGCGCCGGCCGGGGTGGCCCAGCGGTTCTAGGCGCTACAGTCTGGAACCGCGCGACCGCTACGGTCGCAGGTTCGAATCCTGCCTCGGGCATGGATGTGTGTGATGTTCTTAGGTTAGTTAGGTTTAAGTAATTTAAGTTCTAGGGGACTGATGACCTCAGACGTTAAGTCCCATAGTGCTCAGAGCCATTTGAACCATTTGAACAGAACGTGCTATGAATCAACGACAGACCCATTCACTACCCAGAACTATTCAGAGACGCACAGTACAATACGATGGAGCACTACCGGTACAGTATTTCCTGGTTGCTGGATTGGAAGGGAGATCTTATCCCATGGCTTGCGCGATTACCTGACCTGAATCCCCTTGATTATATCCTATAGGGATCTCTAAAGTCACTTGTGTATGAGACCCCAGTAGATCCGGAGATGGAATTAGTTGCCAGAACTGTAGCTGCCTCTGATGTGACTCGAAATACACCAGAAATATTCGTCAGGGTGCGTCAGATTCTTGTTCGCCGATGTCATGCTTGATTTGAGACTGATGGCCGTCAGTTTCAGCGCATTTTGTAAGAAACAGTACAAATGGTACGTTCATTGCATCGATGATGGTATTCGCAGGTAACTAGTGTAAATAAAAAGTACATAGTAAAGTGACTTTATTCCTATTACCTCCTTAAGCTGGCTTCTCCGACTCCAGGTTCCCTACCTCAAATTTTTCAATGGCGCACCCTCCATGTCCTGTTAAATTTTTGCACGCTCTTACGAAAAACACTGAATAACAGTAATATCTAAGCGCTGACGGCAGTTCGTGGTATCTTCACTGTTGATGCACTCTAGATCCGACCTCTTGCGTGAGTCATGCGAGATGATGCGAGCAATGAGGAAAATGGACAGGGCGGCGTTATGGAATTAGTGTGCGACATGCTGGGAATTTGGGTTGCCGTGAAGAGTGCTCGGATAGCCGAAACGCTTCAGGCGACCGCTCGCGTCAAGCGGGAAATGTGGGTTCGGGTCCCGATCCGTCATAAAGTTTCATTTGTAGCCATTGAATTATTTCAGTGTCCTCATGCGACTAACGTTGGCATTTCTTTTTCATCATGTACATATTCGGTCGCTGAGTCGTGATTGTGTGGTGTCTGTTCTTTTGGACATGTCCGAATAGTAATATCTAAGCCTCGACGGCAGTTCATGATATCGTCAGTGCGGATGCCTCTTAGGTCCGACCTCTTGCGAGAATCGTGGAAGATGCTGCAAGCAATGAGGGCAGGGGGGCGCTACGGAAGTAATGTGCGACAAGTTGGGAATTTGGGTTGACTGTAGAGCGTGCTTTGGTGGCCAAAGCGGATAACGCGACCGCTCGCGTAAAGAGGTAAATTCTGGTTCGAGTTCCGGTCCGGAACAAATTTTGTCTTGTTGCCACCGAATTATTTCAATGCCCTCATGCGGCTGACGTCAGTATCTCTCTTTCATCATGTGTTACACATTCTTGCAGGAGGAAGTGTTGGTCAAAACTAGAAGAAAAGTTCCAATAATTAGATGTCGGGAAACCAATACCGTTGATAAAAGGGCCGTTTTACTTTTGAAAAGAAACGTGTAGTACCTAGAGACGAGGCAGGATTCACAAGTGGGCAGATGCAAGTCCTCGAGCAATCGTGGACATGAGGCATCGGGATCGCTTCACTATCAATGCATGACCAAGAATCGTCGGTGACAGACTCGTAGGGCCATACAATTTACCAAAAAGATTAACAAATGCTGTGTATCACCGACTTCCGCGCGACGAATAAGCAGCACTATTGGAGAACGTTACCCTTGCAGAAAGAGGACTGTGGTTTACGCACGACGGGGCGCCACCCCGTTTTCTACGGATCGTGCGACAGTCCTCACCGCTGCCTTTCATGAGTGATAGATTGGTCGAGGAGATCCGCTGGCATGGCCTCCCAGTTTTTTGTTGTTTTTGTCTTCAGTCCTGAGACTGGTTTGATGCAGCTCTCCATGCTACTCTGTCCTGTCCAAGCTTCTTCATCTCTCAGTACTTACTGCAACCTACATCCTTCTGAATCTGCTTAGTGTATTCATCTCTTGGTCTCCCTCTACGATTTTTACCCTCCACGCTGCCCTCCAATGCTAAATTTGTGATCCCTTGATGCCTCAGAACTTGTCCTACCAAATGGTCCCTTCTTCTTGTCAAGTTGTGCCACAAACTCCTCTTCTCCCCAATTCTATTCAATACCTCCTCATTAGTTATGTGATCTACTCATCTAATCTTCAGCATTCTTTTGTAGCACCACATTTCGAAAGCTTCTATTCTCTTCTTCTCCAAACTATTTATCGTCCATGTTTCACTTCCATTCATGGCTACACTCCATACAAATACTTTCAGAAACGACTTCCTGACACTTAAATCTATACTCGATGTTAACAAATTTCGATTCTTGAGAAACGGTTTCCTTGCCATTGCCAGTCTACATTTTATATCCTCTCTCCTTCGACCATCATCAGTTATTTTGCTCCCCAAATAGTAAAACTCCTTTACTACTTTAAGTGTCTCATTTCCTAATCTAATTCCCTCAGCATCACCCGACTTAATTAGACTACATTCCATTATCCTCGTTTTGCTTTTGTTGATTTTCATCTTATATCCTCCTTTCAAGACACTGTCCATTCCGTTCAACTGCTCTTCCAAGTCCTTTGCTGTCTCTGACAGAATTACAATGTCATCGGCGAAACTCAACGTTTTTATTTCTTCTCCATGGACTTTAATACCGACTCCGAATTTTTCTTTTGTTTCCTTTACTGCTTGCTCAATATACAGATTGAATAACATCGGGGACAGGCTACAACCCTGTCTCACTCCCTTCCCAACCGCTGCTTCCCTTTCATGCGCCTCGACTCTTATAACTGCCATCTGGTTTCTGTACAAATTGTAAATAGCCTTTCGCTCCCTGTATTTTACCCCTGCCACCTTTAGAATTTGAAAGAGAGTATTCCAGTCAACATCGTCAAAAGCTTTCTCTAAATCTACAAATGCTAGAAATGTAGGTTTGCCTTTCCTTAATCTATTTTCTAAGATAAGTCGTAGGGTCAGTATTGCCTCACGTGTTCCAACATTTCTGCGGAATCCAAACTGATCTTCGCCGAGGTCAGCTTCTACCAGTTTTTCCATTCGTCTGTAAAGAATTCGCGTTAGTATTTTGCAGCTGTGACTTATTAAACTGATAGTTCGGTATTTTCACATCTGTCAACACCTGCTTTGTTTGGAATTGGAATTATTATATTCTTCTTGAAATCTGAGGGTATTTCGCCTGTCTCATACATCTTGCTCACTAGATGGTAGAGTTTTGTCAGGACTGGCTCTCCCAAGGCCATTAGTAGTTCCAATGGAATTTTGTCTACTCCCGGGGCCTTGTTTCGACTCTTGTCTTCAGTGCTCTGTCAAACTCTTCACGCAGTATCGTATCTCCCATTTCATCTTCATCTACATCCTCTTCCATTTCCATAATATTGTCCTCAAGTACATCGCCCTTGTATAGACCCTCTATATACTCCTTCCAGCTTTCTGCTTTCCCTTCTTTGCTTAGAACTGGGTTTCCATCTGAGCTCTTGATATTCATACAAGTGGCTCTCTTCTCTCCAAAGGTCTCTTTAATTTTCCTGTAGGCAGTATCTAGTGAGATTAGCCTCTACATCCTTACATTTCTCCTCTATCCATCCCTGCTTAGCCATTTTGCACTTCCTGTCGATCTCATTTTTGAGACGTTTATATTCCCTTTTGCCTGGTTCATTTACTGCGTTTTTATATTTTCTCCTTTCATCAATTAAATTCAATATTTCTTCTGTTACCCAAGGATTTCTACTAGCCCTCGTCTTTTTACCTACTTGATCCTCTGCTGCCTTCACTACTTCATCCCTCAGAGCTACCCATTCTTCTTCTACTGTATTTCTTTGCCCCATTCCTGTCAATTGTTCCCTTATGCTCTCCCTGAAACTCTGTACAACCTCTGGTTTATTCAGTGTATCCAGGTCCCATCTCCTTAAATTCCCACCTTTTTGCAGTTTCTTCAGTTTTAATCTACAGTTCATAACCAATAGATTGTGGTCAGAGTCCACATCTGCCCCTGGAAATGTCTTACAATTTAAAACCTGGTTCCTAAATCTCTGTGTTACAATTATATAATCTATCTGATACCTTCTAGTATCTCCAGGATTCTTCCATGTATACAACCTTCTTTTATGATTCTTGAACCAGTGTTAGCTATGATTAAATTATGCTCTGTGCAAAATTCTACCAGACGGCTTCCTCTTTCATTTCTCTCCCCCAATCCTTATTCACCCACTATGTTTCCTTCTCTCCCTTTTCCTATTCTCGAATTCCAGTCACCCATGACTATTAAATTTTCGTCTCCCTTCACTACCTGAATAATTTCTTTTATCTCATGATACATTTCATCAATTTCTTCATCATCTGCAGAGCTAGTTGGCATATAAACTTGTACTACTGTAGTAGGCGTGGGCTTCGTGTCTATCTTGGCCACAATAATGCGTTCACTATGCTGTTGGTAGTAGCTTACCTGCGTTCCTATTTTTTTTATTCATTATTAAACCTACTCCTGCATTACCCCTATTTGATTTTGTATTTATAACCCTGTATTCACCTGACCAGAAGTCTTGTTCCTCCTGCGACCGAACTTCACTACTTCCCACTATATCTAACTTTAACCTATCCATTTCCCTTTTTAAGTTTTCTAAACTACCCGCCCGATTAAGGGATCTGACATTCCACGCTCCGATCCGTAGAACGCCAGTTTTCTTTCTCCTGACAACGACGTCCTCTTGAGTAGTCCCCGCCCGGAGATCCGAATGGGGGACTATTTTACCTCCGGAATATTTTACCCAAGAGGACGCCATCATCATTTAACCATACAGTAAAGCTGCATGCCCTCGGGAAAAATTACGGCTGTAGATCAGTCAATCATCCAGACTGTTGCCCCTGCAACTACTGAAAAGGCTGCTGCCCCTCTTCAGGAACCACACGTTTGTCTGGCCTCTCAACAGATACCCCTCCGTTGTGGTTGCACCTACGGTACGGCCATCTGTATCGCTGAGGCACGCAAGCCTCCCCACCAACGGCAAGGTCCATGGTTCATGGACCCGAGTCCGTACGATTTCTGGCTGTGTGGACATTTAAAGCATTGGTGTATGTCCAACGCATCTACAGTGTGCAGACGTCACAGGAGCGTGGGATCGATGCATGTAACGCAGTCTGAATGGGGCCAGGTGAATTTGAAAGAGTGCGTGATTTACTGCAGAGAGGGTCTTAAGGATGTGGTAACTACATGCAGCAGACGCCACATATGTAAAAGAAATATGAGACACTTTTTTTAAACACCCTGTATATGTGGCTGAAATCTACACTCTGGAAGACACTTTACGGTGTGTGGCGGAGGGTACTTCTGATATCACTGTCTGATCCTTCCTTTCCTGTTCCATTCGCGAATGGCCCGTGGGAAGAATGATCGACGGAAAACCTCCATATTAGCTCTAATTTCTCGGATTTTTTCGTTGTAGCCATTTCATGAGACATCTGTGGAAGGAACATGTTGCCCGATTTTTCCTAGACCACACCCTCTTGGAATTTCAATAAAAAACCTCTTCATGATGCACAACGCCTCTGTTATAGCGTCTGCCACTGGAGTTTGTTGAGCAACAGACAGATGAGACTGAGAGGACACAGCAGCCCATATCTTGTTTCGAGGACATACGATTATCGGAATTTTTCTTCTAGTTTTGACCAATATTACCTACTGTAGGAATATGTAACACTTTTTCTTAAACATTCTGCACAATCTGCACACTTTGGAAAGTACAGGTCTGTTGCATAAAACAAATTTTATTTTATATTACAATGTTAGTTTTCCTCAGCCACCTATTTCCTCAATGAAATTACGGAAATCAATGAAAACAATTTTAGGCATGTGGTAAGTTTCCCTCTTTCAAAAATGGCTCTGAGCACTATGCGACTTAACTTCTGAGGTCATCAGTCGCCTAGAACGTAGAACTAATTAAACCTAACTAACCAAAGGACATCACACACATCCATGCCCGAGGCAGGATTCGAACCTGCGACCGTAGCGGTCGCTCGGATCTAGACTGTAGCGCCTAGAACCGCACGGCCATTCCGGCCGGCTTCCCTCTTTCAAAACGTAGCAAAACACTGGACTGTACTGTATTATGGGGTACTACTAATGAAGAAAGGTAAAAAGAAAAATCGAGTAACTTTTGGCAAAGGAGTGTCATTAGCAACGGAGTAGTATATTACACAAGTATGGGAGACAGAAACGTCTGAGACCTCTCCAAGTAATGATGCTGGAGTCTGTTAAAGTCATCTAGGGGTGTGATGAAACACCTTGGACAGAGGTTCGAGGCACAGAACCGCATGCATAACCGTAGGATCCTAACCGATATAGTCGGTTTCGCCAGTGAAAATTTTACATCCTTTGCTACGAGTAAATGGCGCTCGCGTTCTATATTTCACTGTCGGCAATGGAGTTTCTAGCCGAGTACGTCACGTGATGGGTTGGAACTACATCCGCGATGTGTGTCCTCTGACTCGCGAACACGGCACTATTTTATCCCTAGCTAACTGCGTGCGCGTAGCAAACCAGATTAGACGCTCTGGTCGCAGTGGATACAGAAGACGCAGACAAGATGCACACGGCTCGCGAATGTGTTATCGATAAGAGCCGCCAACTGAGTGATATTATCTTCAAGAGCAATCGAAAAAAATTACCACGAGTGCTTTTCATAGATTAAAGTAAGTTTCGTATTCATCATTTCGTTTGATTCTTTTTTTATTTTTGCCTGAAATGTGTGAGAGTTTCCTCTGCCCCTTTTGTGTACGTCGGTATGATGCATGAAGACCATGACAGCTAATTAGCGTGTAATAAGGTAGGCGCCGGAGGCGACAATGTAGACAGACCCGTAATTATGCGGCCTCTGCCTGTGGTAAACGCTTGCCTTTCTGAGTAGAGAGGAAACTAACTAGCGCGTCCCCGGTAAACTGTCCGCATGCTTTTTATTTCACCTTAGATGTTACGTAACAATGAGTCACTTGATGTTGTTGTCCAGAAGCGAATAATGTTCCAAGGCTTTGATTCGGAAACATGTCCTGAAATTGTAGCACGCGTATAAATCTTTAGTTATACTCCGTCCAAGGACATGTTTAAAGATTCTGTACAAAGTTGTACATGAGCGACCGACTGCCATAAGGGACTTCTTAGCTAATACATTTAGTACGACAACTTTTCTAAATTCTGATTCCCGGAAAATATGATTTATCTTCTTCTTTTTTTTCTTTTTTCTTAAAAAAAATCTTATGGGACGTAACTGCTATGGTCATCAGTCCCTAAGCTTACACACCACTTACCCTAAATTATCCTAAGGACAAACACACACACCCATGCCCGAGGGAGGACTCGAACCTCCGCCGGGACCAGCCGCAGAGTCCATGACTGCTGCGCCTGAGACCGCTCGGCTATGATTTATCCAGCTCTACAAAATAAGCGTTTCTCTCAGCTTTATCGTCATATTTTGACGTGGATCTTCGTTCACCAACAGTTTCCTTAAGTTCAGGGACTTAAAATAATCGATCGGGGTCAAATACGATCAGTCTGGTGGATGTGGAAGCGAAGATGATGCAGTTTTGCAGGAACATTACCAGACGTAAAATGTGGCTGAGATCTTACAATGTTGGCGAGCTCGCATAGCGTCGGCTATCAATAAATAGCGCATTGTGAACTTTTGCCACAACTCCGTTTTGACCGTCCTGACCGCTCATCACCATTAATACTTATACTTACTGTAGCCCACTTGTTACACATAGAACTCTAAGGGGAACAATAATTTAATGTCGAAATTAACGCCTCTTTTGCATTCGTTGGGTTCAGACATGCAGGGCGACAGTAAAAAAAAAAAAAAAAGTTCTGAAATGCACCGCGGCAGCCATGTGCAGTTGGCAGTACTGTGGGGCAGAGACAATGAGCTGCAAACACCTTCGCCAATAACGGAACGAGCAACAGCGTGTTTTTGCAGTACACATGTTTAGCAAAAATAATGAAGTTTGGAATCTGTTTAGTGGAAAGACCAAGTTAGTTTTGTTCTCTCTCTCTCTCTCTCTCCCCCCTCCTGTCTCCCTCCCTCCGTACCCCCCCCCCCCTCTCTCTCTCTCTCTCTCTCTCTCTCTCTCTCTCTGGGTGAGGCTTCTTCTTGCCCAGGTGCCCTGCGGGCGTTTATGAAATAAAAAGAAAGTACGGATATCGAGAACATAACATTGAGGCTCTTAGCGTTTCACTCTTAAGGCAGTTGATTTTCAAACAATCTCTTCGTCTTAAAATATAGCTGCGGACAGAACGACTGATTTGCCGACAAGCAAGCAATCAAATTAAAACAAAATCATTTAATTTCGAAGCTTTTTCCATTCCTTATGCTGTGGCGAGAGTACATGTGGCTCAGTTAGCTGCGTTTCTTCGTATGTCCGACACGGATTTCAACATTTTCGAAGAGTTATTGAAACTATAGTAACGTATAACACAAACACAGGTGAAGATATTTAACTGTAATTCTGAACTTCTGCAAATCTATTTCTGACAAAATTAACTTCTGTATCTGCAACCGAAGCAGGGAAATTATATATTTCTATTAGAAAGTTATGTACTTATTCTGCGCTTCATTGACAATACAAAATTCCCATATCGTTTTCTTGATAAGATGTTATTGGATGTGATTTGCCATGGGCTACATCCGATCTGTGGGAGATATGCCAAATGAGTAACTGAAGGTGTCGGTTACGGTGAGCGTGTAGTGTAGTGTAGCGCTGCGTACTTTCTGTGGAGTAAAATGAAGGAAAAGTGTGGAACCTGATACTGGTAAGTAGCATGCTTTTCTGGATATGCTTAAAGGCGTGTTGAGCGGTGCCTATATATATCATCAGTAAACCTCTCCATACTGCTGTATATTACCGTCAACGTCAACTAACATAGCCGGAAAACGAAATTTGAACAGAAGCGAGCAATACTTTGAGGGCGAAGAGTAAAGTGGCCATCACGGTTGTCAACAAGAAGCACAGTTACTGAATGAAACAAGTTTAACGGTTTCCAGAAATTACTGTAACCAGTCGCCCTTTGTTTTATTCTTCAATTTTTATATTCCATTAACGATTTCGAACCCCTTAGCAACTCATCATCGCCTTTTGTTTTATTCTTCAATTTCGATTTTCCACTACCGATTTCGAATCGCCTACCGATTCATCATCAGATGGTAGGCGATTCGATACCGGTAATGGAAAATAAAAATTGAAGAATAAAACAAAAGGCGGCTGGTCGCAGTAACTTCAGGAAACCTTTATCCATCACAATCGCAGTGTTCCACATACATAATTGATAAAAGTTACGCAATTACTCTGTAACGATCCATAACAGACAACGAGTCTTTTGCTCAGAAAACATTCCTGCGCAACTTCCGAAATTTTGTCAATTCAATGTATTTCGCGTTCATCCTGTGTTGGCACCATTTTGTGATCAGGAACCGTATACTGAGCGCCCATATCCTTCCCTTTTCCAATGTAAGTCGTGTATTATACTGAAGAGCCAAAGAAATTGGTACACCTGCCTAACATCGTGGAGGGCCCCATGAGCACGCAGAAGTGCCAAATACGACGTGGCATCGACTCGACTACTGTCTGAAGTAGTGCTGGAGCGAACTGACACCATGAGTCCTGCACGGTTGTCCATAAAAAAACTGGCTCTAATCACTATGGCACTAAACATCTGAGGTCATCAGTCCCCTAGACGTAGAACTACTTAAACCTAACTAACCTAAGGACATCACACACATCCATGCCCGAGGCAGGATTAGAACCTGCGACCGTAGCAACAGCGCGGTTCCGAACTCAAGCGTCTAGAAACGCTCGGCCACAACGGCCGGCAGCTCTCCATAAATCCGTAAGGGTATGAGATGTTAGAGATATCGTCTGAACAGCATGTTGTACGGCATCCCACATATGCTCAATAATGTTCATGTCCGGGGAGTTTGTTGGCCAGCGGAAGTGTTGAAACTTAGAACACAGTTCCTGGAGCCACTATGTAGCACTTCTGGACGTGTGGGTGTCGCATTGTCGTTCTGGAATTGCCGAAGTCCAACGGAATGCTCAAATGGTTCAAATGGCTCTGAGCACTATGGGACTCAACTTCTGAGGTCATTAGTCCCCTAGAACTTAGAACTAGTTAAACCTAACTAACCTAAGGACATCACACACATCCATGCCCGAGGCAGGATTCGAACCTGCGACCGTAGCGGTCCCGCGGTTCCACACTGCAGCGCCTAGAACCGCACGGCCACTTCGGCAGGCATCGGAATGCACAATGGACATGAATGAATGCAAGTAATCAGAGAGGATGCTTACGTACATGTCACCTGTCAGAGTCGTATATAGACGTATCAGAGGTCAAATATCACTCCAACTACATACGCCTCACACCATTACAGAGCCTTCACAAGCTTGAACAGTCCCCTACTGACATGTAGGATCCATGGATTCATGAGATTGGCTCCATACCCGTACACGTCCATCTGCTCGATACAATTTTAAACGAGATTCGTCCGACCAGGCAACATGTTTCCAGTCATCAACAGTCCAATGTCATTGTTGACGGACCCAGGCGAGGCGTAAAGCTTTGTGTCGTGCAGTCATCAAGGGTACACGAGTGCGCCTTCGGCTCCGAAAGCCCATATCGATGATGTTTCGTTGAATGGTTCGCACGCTAACACTTGTTGATGACCCAGCATTGAAATCAACAGCAATGTGCGGAAGGATTGCACTTCTGTCACGTTGAACGATTATCTACAGTCGTTCGTCCTGTTCTTGCAGGATTTTTCTCCGGCCGCTGCGATGTGGAGATTTGATATTTTACCTGATTCCTGATACTCACGGTACACACTTGAAATGGTCGTACGGGAAAATTCCCACTTCATCGCTACCTCGGAGATGCTGTGTCCCATCGCTCGTGCGCCGATTATAACACTACGTTAAAACTTACTTAAATTTTGACAATATGACATTGTAGCAACGGTAACTGCTGTGACTTGGCAAGACAGCCAAGCCACTAGGACGTGAAGCCGAAAGGCACGCGTTTAAGCTCACGCAGGCTGGCGTGAGGTCTGGAACAGTTAAAGGATTTGAGTCTAGCAAATAAAGTACGTAGCTGTTGGAATACTTAACTTTAACCTATAATTGGTGAACATCGGTCTGACGGTACATGCATCACAAGATAAATAGCAATTGATAATGGCGCCTTGCTAGGTCGTAGCAAATGACGTAGCTGAAGGCTATGCTAACTATCGTCTCGGCAAATGAGAGCGTAATTTGTCAGTGAACCATCGCTAGCAAAGTCGGCTGTACAACTGGGGCGAGTGCTAGGAAGTCTCTCTAGACCTGCCGTGTGGCGGCGCTCTGTCTGCAATCACTGACAGTGGCGACACGCGGGTCCGACGTATACTAACGGACCGCGGCCGATTTAAAGGCTACCACCTAGCAAGTGTGGTGTCTGGCGGTGACACCACAGTAACCTATCTAAACAACTGCGCCAGACACTTGCCGACCGCAGCGCTGTATCCTGCCTGTTTACATATCTCCAACTACACACGCCTCACACCGTATTTGAATATCCATGCAAATGGTTCAAATGGCTCTGAGCACTATGGGACTGAACATCTCAGGTCATCAGTCCTCTAGACTTAGAACTACTTAAACCTAACTAACCTAAGGACATCACACACATCCATGCCCGAGGCAGGATTCGAACCTGCGACCGTACCGGTCGCGCCGTTCCAGACTGTAGCTCCTAGAACCGCTCGGCCACCACGGACGACTCAACAGGGAATCATTAGAAACATACCATTAGCTCAGTTGGACAAGAGTGACAGTGTTCACGAATTCGCATGGAGTGACTTACGAAAACTATACAAGATCTGATTGAGGACAACCAGTCCGATATTTCGATAGTACCTTTCCTAACAGGAGTCAAATATTTTACCAGTAGGCCATTTCAATCGCGTTGACGTCAGTAGGGCGTATTTTAAGACCCATTACTGTCATAAAAGTTGCTAAAAGAACTGTATGCACGTGTTCAAACATATTGTCTCACAACGTCAGTGTTTCATTGTTATAATAGTGTAAAAGCTTTACTTAGAAAGGAGGCTGAGATGTGAAGTTGCCGCTGTTGAGATCTGAAGTGGTTAATTAATAATTAAAAGCTGAGATCTACATGGTGTCACGCTTAAATCTGGACAAATGAAACTATTTTCAAAAGCAAATTTATTTAAAAAAATACAAATGAAAGTTCTTTTACATATAGTAGTGGTATCTTTCAAGAGTAGCATTACTCGATGTAGCCCCCTTCAGCCGCAATGACTGCCTCCAGTCTTGTCCTGAAGCAATCGCAAAATGCTGCTTCGACAGCCGTGCGTACATATGCGACATTAGGGTGCCTCGTCTTACTGGTAACTCTTTCGACTACGCTCAAAACATAATAGTCTAGGGGGTTCAAATCCGGGATATTGGGAGGCCAGATTTCCTTTGACCAGAACATGTCAACGTTATCCGAGAGCCAGTGTTGGACTAAATGGCGTGTATGTGGTCCTCATCTGCCATCCGACGCATTGTTCGCTCGCTGATATTCAATACTGACGCCAATTTCCTCAGCGATTGCCCCTGATCCTCCGCAATCGGCGCCTGAGTCTTTTCGATGACTGCCGCAGATCGCGACACTCATTTCCTCGAATGTGGTTTCCTCGACGGGTAAGCGGAACCTTCCCCCCAGACTTCTCCGAAGCATTATACTTGGACACAATATCGTAAACACTTGATCGCGGGTACCCGAAGAATCGAACTATTTCAGTGGGCGAACACCCAGCGCGAAGACTTTCGATAATCGCGGCTCTTCGGTTGTACTCCGCACTTGTCCGTATGATATCGGTCCTTCTGTCTGTGGACTAGATGCCTATGGCTTTCAAGAACGCCAATGGCGACCTCCGCCGGAATTACGATATGGCGGAAAATTCAAATTGAAATTTATCCGGATTTAAGCGCCGCGCCCTGTACTTAATCAACAACTTCAGTCACATTTTAACGGAGTGTTGAAAGAGATCACGTGAAACTTTTTAAGCAGCTTTCGAAAATATTAAACTTGAACGTCATAAACCATGAACTCTTAACTCCATCGGCAAAATTTCGGAGGTTGTTCAAGGATATTTTCTGAATATTTTGGTAGGAGATATTAGTGCTCTCCGATGGCTCGTTACATAGTCGTAACATAATTATGCTTTATTCGGTTTATTACGCCATCACTTTCGTTTTTGTAAACACGCCTTCAGAACAGCAAAAGCCTGTAAAAGGCAATCAGCAAAACATAAAACACGAAACACAGAGTAACGCAACGACCCTCGAATGCAGAAGTACTGCGATTCAGTGAGCCCGTACGCGAATTTCATACCGGCCACTCTTCAAAAGTAAAGCTGTCCGTACTACTGGGGATCACAATTAATGTACATCTAACACTACCAGAACAACAGACGCGAAGCAGAACCCCTCAGAACTGAACGCACACTTGAGGGCGCAGAGTAAAATGGGCATTACTGTTATCAGCAGCTAGTACTAAGAGTGAAAGGAACACTTTTTTTCCAGACAAGATGAACAGCGCATACCGTCGAAAATGCATGAATTTTTTTCAGTGCAATAGATACACAGGTAAATGGGACACTAAATCAAATGAAACGCAATTGCTGTGTAACGAGCCACCGGAGACCATGGGTCACTTGTACCAAAATACAGAAAAATATCCCCGAGAAATCTCAGAAATTTTGTCGGCGGACTTTGTAGTTACCCTGTGTGCATTAACTTCAAATAACATCGGCAACGTTTGGTGAAATATAGTAATAATTGGCTTGCGTCTTAGATTTGTTTTATTCCTAAGCTTTTAACCGAGGTTTATGTAACTCCTCTAATAATATACATTAGGCCTGCAACTTCGCTTCCGCCGTTTTGCAATGGACGGCAGTAGCCGACATTGGCGGTGCAGGTGGTACGTTGTAAGCGTCATACAGTAATCTTAGGAATTTGTAAACATAACGTCATCAAAATATTTGTCGATTTGTGATTGCATCATGAAGTTATTCTCTATTGAAAATGTCAACTTAGGAGCCCAATTCCCGTCATTTGCGGGAAGTTTTAATTTTTTGCTTTAACATGAATTAACCTGCGGCCGAGGCTCGTAAAATGCTGGGTAAGATCTACGGTGAGGCATCTATTAGCGAAACAACGTGAAGAGAACGGTTTCAACTCTTCAAGAACGGTGATTTTGAAGTCGAAGGCTGACATGGTGGTGGAAAAGAGATGGTGCTCGAAGCAACTGAAACCGACTGAAACAGTCACTGGAGATCGTTATCGAAAGCAATTGATGCGTTTGTGCCGAGCACTGAAAGACAAATGGTCACAATACAATGATAGACATGAAAAGGTGGTTATGCTGCATGACAATGCTCGATCCCATGTCGAAAAATCCGTGGAAACATACTTGGGAACGTTGAAATGGAAAGTCCTACCCATCCGTCGTATTCTCCAGACATTGCTCCCTCTGACTACCATATTTTTCGATCAACGCCTGCCGGTCATACGAACAAGTTCAAAAATGGTTCAAATGGCTCTGAGCACCATGCGACTTAACTTCTGAGGTCATCAGTCGCCTAGAACTTAGAACTAATGAAACCTAACTAACCTAAGGGCATCACACACATCCATGCCCGAGGCAGGATTCAAACCTGCGATCGTAGAGGTCACTCGGTTCCATACTGGAGCGCCTAGAACCGCACGGCCACTCCGGCCGGCATACGAACAAGTGCAAAAATGGATACATTCACGGATCCCCTCAAAAGACACCCAGTTCTTCCGTCCCGGGTTCGTATACTTCCCGAAACATGGTAGAAAGTAGGGGCCAGCGACAGACAGTACTTTGAAAAGTAAATATTTTGTAAATTTTTCATAGTAAAGTCTCTAACCTCGAGAAAAGCGGTGGAAGCAAGGTTGTAGACCTAATAATACCTCTAGAATTTCTATAAAATACAGTTACAGCTCTGTTTTTCATTCTAGTGAGGACCACAGACAAAATTAATTTTTTAATGTCCCCTTTGAAGCAGAAACAGGGACTATCTTCAACAGCGAGTTTATCTGTAGCCTCTGTGTTGAGCAGTGTCAGCGTAGACATAATGAGAGCGAAATGTCCTTCTGGACAGGCAGTAGTGCTATGACCTCAGCTGCGCAATGACCTCTCAGAGACCTGTGCGTGCATCACGCATGGCGTACTCGCTTTTCTGCCACGCCCTGACCTGGCCAGTGTTCGGGCTGCGCTGCATTGGATCTGTAGGGTCGAGAAACCAGTTGTACTAATGGGTATTAGGCCACTCCTGTGCTTGATCTGCATAAATGATTTACCAGAGACATTAAATAACTGAATAAAACTTCGTGTATGAATTTCCTACGCATTGTGTTTAAGACAAAACAGACGTGTCACCAGCACATGGATATACAGGGTGAGTCACCTAACATTACCGCTGGATATATTTCGTAAACCACATCAAATACTGACGAATCGATTCCACAGACCTAACCTGAGGAGAGGGGCTAGTGTAATTGGTAAATACAAACCATTAAAAAATGCACGGAAGTATGTTTTTTAACACAAACCTACGTTTTTTTAAATGGAACCCCGTCAGTTTTGTTAGCACATCTGAACATATAAACAAATACGTAATCAGTGCCGTTTGTTGCATTGTAAAATGTTAATTACATCCGGAGATATTGTAACCTAAAGTTGACGCTTGAGTACCACTCCTCCGCTGTTCGATCGAGTGTATCGGACAGCACCGAATTACGTAGGGATCCAAAGGGAACGGTGATGGACCTTAGGTACAGAAGAGACTGGAACAGCAGATTACGTCCACATGCTAACACCTTTTTATTGGTCTTTTTCACTGACGCACATGTACATTACCATGAGGGGTGAGGTACACGTACACACGTGGTTTCCGTTTTCAATTACGGAGTAGAATAGAGTGTGTCCCGACATGTCACGCCAATAGATGTTCAATGTGGTGGCCATCATTTGCTGCACACAATTGCAATCTCTGGCGTAATGAATGTCGTACACGCCGCAGAACATCTGGTGTAATGTCGCCGCAGGCAGCCACAATACGTTGTTTCATATCCTCTGGGGTTGTAGCCACATCACGGTACACATTCTCCTTTAACGTACCCCACAGAAAGAAGTCCAGAGGTGTAAGATCAGGAGAACGGGCTGGCCAATTTATGCGTCCTCCACGTCCTATGAAACGCCCGTCGAACATCCTGTCAAGGGTCAGCCTAGTGTTAATTGCAGAATGTGCAGGTGCACCATCATGCTGATACCACATACGTCGACACGTTTCCAGTGGGACATTTTCGAGCAACGTTGGCAGATCATTCTGTAGAAACTCGATGTACGTTGCAGCTGTTTGGGCCCCTGCAATGAAGTGAGAACCAATGAGGTGGTCGCCAATGATTCCGCACCATACATTTACAGTCCACGGTCGCTGTCGCTCTACCTGTCTGAGCCAGCGAGGATTGTCCACGGACCAGTAATGCCTGTTCCGTAGATTCACTGCCCCGTGGTTTGTGAAACCCGCTTCATCGGTAAACAGGTAGAACTGCAACACATTCTCTGTTAATGCCCATTGACAGAATTGCACTCGATGATTAAAGTCACCACCATGTAATTGCTGATGTAGCGACACATGAAACGGGTGAAAGCGGTGACGATGCAGTATGCGCATGACACTACTTTGACTCAGTCCACCGGCTCTCGCAATGTCCCGTGCACTCATGTGTGGGTTCATGGCAACAGCAGCTAACACACCAACTGCACCCGCTTCTCCTGTGACGGGCCTGTTACAGACGCGTTTGCGTGCTACGAGCATACCTGTTGCATACAGTTGGCGGTAGATGTTTTGCAATGTGCGGCACGTTGGATACTCTCTGTCCGGGTACCGTTCTGCATACACCCTGCAGGCTTCAGCTGCATTTCGTCGACACTCGCCATAGATGAGTATCATCTCAGCCTTTTCAGAGTTCGAATACACCATGGTCACAGTTCCTACAACACTACACTATCACAGACGTCTGTTAAAACGGTGTACTACAGTTGGTCTGCGTGCGGAGACGAATGCAGAATAACAATAGCAGCAAGCGCTACATGCGGACACTGCGACAGCTAGACCAAACCACAACAGTGCACTACAGCCACACTCGTAAACACGGTCATCGTCGTAAACATGTCCCTGCAGATGCTGCTCGCCGACCGTGGCCCGTGTTTGTTACAACACGCAACTGAAAGTCGGAGGTTTCAAGCGTCAACTTTAGGTTACAATATCTCCGGATGTAATTAAAATTTTACAATGCAACAAACGGCACTGATTACGTATTTGTTTATATGTTCAGATGTGCTAACAAAACTAACGTGGTTCCATTTAAAAAAACGTAGGTTTGTGTTAAAAAAACATACTTCCGTGCATTTTTGTATGGTTTGTATTAAACAATTACACTAGCCCCTTTCCTCACGTTCGATTTGAGGAATCGGTTCGTCAGTATTTGATGTGGTTTACGAAATATATCCAGCGGTAACGTTAGGTGACTCACCCTGTATAGGAGGGCGTGCTGAAAAGTGATGCCTCCGAAATTTTTAGGATAAAACTCAAAGCTTTTTAAATAAAACGAAAGTTATTAACATTCTGTATCTTTATTCTTCGTGTCTACATATACGTAGCCCTCTACCGCTGGAGAGCTCCGAATTGTAGCGTGTAACATGGCGGTATGTAACGTAACTACGTCGGCGCGTGAGAAACAGTGCACTGTAATTTACGCGTAGTTACGAATTCGAAGAGTTCTTCCACACATGGAGAGCTCTGTCCTTCACCATGAGAATGCCAGAACGCACACGCGTATGCCTGAACATCTGCAACAATCTGACAACTTGTCACGGTCATCGATCGTCCTCCATATAGCCCCAACTTGCCCCATCCGATCTTCATTTGTTTCCTAAAATTAAAATCACCTTCGAGGACTGCACTTTGATAGTGATGAAGCGCTGCAAGCATCGATGAGGTTGTGGCTCTGTCAACAAAGTCAGACATTCTACAGTGACCGTATCAACAAACTGGACTCTCATTGGGAGAAATGTGTTCGTCGCCAGGGTGACTATGTTGAGAAGTAAATCTGTAGACATGAAGAATAAAAATGTAGAATGTTAAGAACTTCTGTTTTATTTAAAATACACTCCTGGAAATGGAAACAAGAACACATTGACACCGGTGTGTCAGACCCACCATACTTGCTCCGGACACTGCGAGAGGGCTGTACAAGCAATGATCACACGCACGGCACAGCGGACACACCAGGAACCGCAGTGTTGGCCGTCGAATGGCGCTAGCTGCGCAGCATTTGTGCACCGCCGCCGTCAGTGTCAGCCAGTTTGCCGTGGCATACGGAGCTCCATCGCAGTCTTTAACACTGGTAGCATGCCGCGACAGCGTGGACGTGAACCGTATGTGCAGTTGACGGACTTTGAGCGAGGGCGTATAGTGGGCATGCGGGAGGCCGGGTGGACGTACCGCCGAATTGCTCAACACGTGGGGCGTGAGGTCTCCACAGTACATCGATGATGTCGCCAGTGGTCGGCGGAAGGTGCACGTGCCCGTCGACCTGGGACCGGACCGCAGCGACGCACGGATGCACGCCAAGACCGTAGGATCCTACGCAGTGCCGTAGGGGACCGCACCGCCACTTCCCAGCAAATTAGGGACACTGTTGCTCCTGGGGTATCGGCGAGGACCATTCGCAACCGTCTCCATGAAGCTGGGCTACGGTCCCGCACACCGTTAGGCCGTCTTCCGCTCACGCCCCAACATCGTGCAACCCGCCTCCAGTGGTGTCGCGACAGGCGTGAATGGAGGGACGAATGGAGACGTGTCGTCTTCAGCGATGAGAGTCGCTTCTGCTTTGGTGCCAATGATGGTCGTATGCGTGTTTGGCGCCGTGCAGGTGAGCGCCACAATCAGGACTGCATACGACCGAGGCACACAGGGCCAACACCCGGCATCATGGTGAGGGGAGCGATCTCCTACACTGGCCGCACACCACTGGTGATCGTCGAGGGGACACTGAATAGTGCATGGTACATCCAAACCGTCATCGAACCCATCGTTCTACCATTCCTAGACCGGCAAGGGAACTTGCTGTTCCAACAGGACAATGCACGTCCGCATGTATCCCGTGCCACCCAACGTGCTCTAGAAGGTGTAAGTCAACTACCCTGGCCAGCAAGATCTCCGGATCTGTCCCCCATTGAGCATGTTTGGGACTGGATGAAGCGTCGTCTCACGCGGTCTGCACGTCCAGCACGAACGCTGGTCCAACTGAGGCGCCAGGTGGAAATGGCATGGCAAGCCGTTCCGCAGGACTACATCCAGCATCTCTACGATCGTCTCCATGGGAGAACAGCAGCCTGCATTGCTGCGAAAAGTGGATATACACTGTACTAGTGCCGACATTGTGCATGCTCTGTTGCCTGTGTCCATGTGCCTGTGGTTCTGTCAGTGTGATCATGTGATGTATCTGACCCCAGGAATGTGTCAATAAAGTTTCCCCTTCCTGGGACAATGAATTCACGGTGTTCTTATTTCAATTTCCAGGAGTGTATTTAAGAGTTTTTACATAAAAAATTCGGAGACATTACTTTTCACCAGATCCTCGTAATATCAAAAGGTCAGTTCTATCCGCTTTGCACTTAGAAATGTCTCTTTCACTGTGTTGCCAGGCAGACGGTATTAGTTAAGTACTTCGCATATTTTCATTCGATAATGCCCTATAGTGCAGTCTTCTGAAGCAATGCAGCAGAGATCTATAAGTATTTACTCTGCAGATACGTGCAGTGGGAATAGGGGAATAGTGTGTAAAGTCTGTAACCGAATATCTAGGAGAAGCCTCTTCACGGTCCTTACGATTCTATTCGTGCCAATATATTTTTTCCTAATGGTATTTATGGTTAGTAAACATAGTGAATTTAGAATGAAATGCGAAATTCACAGTCACAGTACTGTAAGCAAAAATTGTTTCTATGTGGCCTATACGTCCTTGTCTAAGGTTCAAAATAGAGTTTTTTTACCCCAGTCCAAAAGGCTTTAACAGGTTTCTATAAAGTTCTTGGGTTTCCAGGGACGAAATGGTGCGACGTTTCGATGAGAGTCCGTTTCCATCATCTTCTGGCGAAGTTCGGAACAGATTGCCGACAGACATCAGGCAGGAAACCATGAAACTCAAGATCTCCCAGAATAAAGTAGAAGGGTACATTATTAGCCATTATTAGCGACTCATTCTATAATTTATCATAATATTTGGACTCGTGGTCGTGAATTCCAGTTAGCACCGACGTGTTTTAACTTTCCTACTACGTAGACAGCTGACAGCGCTCTGTGGAATCAGTGAAGTTCATTATATGGTTAGTGCAGTAGGGGATAATAGCAGCAGCTAAGTAGTCTTAGCGGAAGAGCAGTGGCTTTTTATTTTACTTTTCCTTTTTCTTGTGCCTTTGTCCCGCATCTGCGCAAGGTCGGCATGGTTATTAACGGATTCGGCGTCGTTAATTGGACACAAGCGCGGAAAAACGGGCAAACCCTCAAATGCAAAAACTTGGAGATAAGTGTTGCCATCTGTGGCTGGGTACGGGAATATCAAAATTGACATTTGGGGTGAGACTAGTGTCAATTTTGATATGTTCCCATACCCAGTAACAGATGGCAACGCTTCTCTCTAATCTTTTACATTTGAGGGTTGGTCCGTTCTTCCGCGCATGTCTTCAACTTCATGGTGGCCGGATGTTCTTCCTACCGTCACCACGTTACCCCCAGGATCGTCATGTGTGTACCCCAAGCGTCTGCATGCAATGCCATTCATGAGAAAGTGTGCGAAACGTTTCTAAATGTTAGCGAATCGAGAAACTTAGGCGGGACTTGGGTATCAGCGCGGTATTCAGTAAGTGGGATGTGGAAACCGCCTAAAAACCATATTTAGAGTGGCCTGCCAAGGACCCTCGTCGTTAATCCGTCGCGCAGATTCAATGTCGGCAGGCGCACCTCCTAGTCTCGGATGCAGTGCTTCAACACGCTTCGCTATTGGGGCGGATAGCAGTGGCTTTTTATTACTATACATAATACACTACTGGCCATTAAAATTGCTACACCACGAAGATGACATGCTACAGACGCGAAATTTAACCGACAGGAAGAAGATGCTGTAATATGCAAATGATTAGCTTTTCAGAGCATTCACACAAGGTTGGTGCCGGTGGCGACACCTACAACGTGCTGACATGAGGAAAATTTCCAACCGATTTCTCATACACAAACAGTAGTTGACCAGCGTTGCCTGGTGAAACGTTATTGTGATGCCTCATGTAAGGAGGAGAAATGCGTACCATCACATTTCCGACTTTGATAAAGGTCGGATTGTAGCCTATAGCGATTGCGGTTTATCCTATCGCGACATTGCTGCTCGTGTTGGTCGAGATCCAATGACTGTTAGCAGATTATGGAATCGGTGGGTTCAGGAGGGTAATACGGAACGCCGTGCTGGATCCCAACGGCCTCGTATCACCAGCAGTCGAGATTACAGGCATCTACTCCGCATGGCTGTAACGGAGCGTGCAACCACGTCTCGATCCCCGAGTCAACAGATGCGGACGTTTGCAAGACAACAACCACCTGCACGAACAGTTCAACGACGTTTGCAGCAGCATGGACTATCAGCTCGGGAGCCATGGCTGTAGTTATCCTTGACGCTGCATCACAGACAGGAGCGCCTGCGATGGTGTACTCAGCGACGAACCTGGGTGCACGAATGGCAAAACGTCATTTCTTTCGATGAATGCAGGTTCTGTTTACAGCATCATGATGGTCGCATCCGTGTTTAGCGACATCGCGGTGAACGCACATTGGAAGCGTTTATTCGTCATAGCCATTCTGGCGTATCACCCGGCGTCATGATATGGGGTGCCATTGGTTACACATCTCGGTCACCTCTTGTTCGCACTGACGGCACTTTGAACAGTGGACGTTACATTCAGATGTGTAACGACCCGTGGCTCTACCCTTCATTCGAGCCGGCCGCGGTGGTCTAGCGGTTCTAGGCACTCTGTCCGGAACCGCGCGACTGCTACGGTCGCAGGTTCGAATCCTGCCTCGGGCATGGATGTGTGTGATGTCCTTATGTTAGTTAGGTTTAAGTAGTTCTAAGTTCTAGGGCACTGATGACCACAGATGTTAAGTCCCATAGTGCTCAGAGCCATTTGAACCTTCATTCGATCCCGGCGAAACCCTACATTTCAGCAGGATAATGCACGACCGCATGTTGCAGGTCATGTACAGGCCTTTCTGGGTACAGAAAATGTTCGACTGCTGCCCTGGCCAGCACATTCTCCAGATCTCTCACCAATTGAAAACGTCTGGTCAATGGTGGCCGAGCAACTGGCTCGTCACAATACGCCAGTGACTACTCTTGAGGAACTGTGGTATCTTGTTGAAGCTGCATGGGCAGCTGTACCTGTACACGTCATCGAAGCTCTGTTTGACTCAATGCCCAGGCGTATCAAGGCCGTTATTACGGCCAGAGGTGGTTGTTGCGGGTACTGATTTCTCAGGATCTATGCACCCAAATCGCGTGAAAATGTAATCACATGTCAGTTCTAGTATAATATATTTGTCCAATGAATACCCGTTTATGATCTGCATTTCTTGTTGGTGTAGCATTTTTAATGGCCAGTAGAGTATATACCGTACTAAAACAGTACGACAGTAAAATTGAAGATTACGATGGTTGCCTCCGTCTTCTGCTGTATAACTTGACTCGTACAGATCGCTGAAGGCTTTCGTTCATGAGGGGATTTACAGAACACAAGGTGGGAATGAACGGATGTTCGAAACGGTGCCGGGCAAGGTTTTAGAACATACGACGCTAAAAATGAGTTTACTGGAAGTAAGAATGAAATTTACAGTATGGAACGAAATCCTAAAAGCTAGTTAGAGTCTAATCAAACAAAAATCCGTCCAATAGCACGCCTTGCTATAAACCACTTGCCCACTGTGACCAGCGCTGCAGCCATTACGAGACTAGAGTTTACTCATTGTTGAAAAACGAACCCCTTTAATATCGATTAAATAATTTAATCCAAGGTGGCTGCAGTGGCACTGGATGCTAGTTGCTGAACGATGTGTTAACCACTGCATCACTTGACGCGTCCTCAGTTGTTTACTTTGTAGCTGTGAATAGGACGGTGCCAGTAGCTTTGAGATGGGCTCCAGTGCACAAGTTTGCTACAGTAAAGTGTTCCTGTTGAAGAAGGCAGATTTCCGCGTGTGAGGTGTTTGTGAGCTGAAAAACGCCTCCGCAGCCTTGGAGGCGTCTGTCCTTTGTCAGTGGCTGGCAACGCTTCAGGTGGCGAGAGACGTGAGCGAGAATGCTCTTCTCCTTCACTAGTGGGCGCCTGCAACGGCCAAGAATCTGGACATGATCTGTTCACCGAAAGCAAATTTCGCATTTAGGGCTGCCAGAAACTGGCCATCATTAAATTACCGTAAACTGTGCCTTTGGAGCTTCTGAAAGAATCGTAAACCATACGCATCTTACGAACATGGTGACACAAACGAGCAAAACGACACTGGAGGAATTATTTCCTACGTTGTAGGATGGCCGAATGTGGATTACGACACAAAGGTCAATGGAACCCGTTGTACCAACACTTAACTTTATTTACAAAACTGATAACCGTGATGGTGGCTGACTAATCTCGGAGCGTGCTAACACTGGCTCCGCAGTTCGGAAAGTTAACGACTGGCACTGTATGTTATCGTGCACTTCACTCTATTTCATTCCCCCGTGAGCTTCTAGCAGCTTTGACTATAGTGCATCTTTCTATTGTGCGTTAAAACGCGAACTCCCACTGATTATGGTCACTCTCTACAGTATCAAACACTTACAAGATTCATCTTTCTACAACACAATTACTTGCACGTCTTTTACACAGTTGCTTCACTCGCAGAGGATGCTTTTATTTAAATGTCTTACGTTGAGCTTTATGATGTTCCTGGGGCAGTCTGTTGCGACTCTCCTCAGTTTTCGGATCACAGCAATATCTTTGCGTTTCTCTACGTTTTGTGTTTTCTGACATTAGAAAACTTTCGACACCATCTGCTTGATATTTTGGCATTGCACTATGACTCCATTGAAGTGTACAACAAGCATGTCAAACTCAGAGGCTAATCCGGTACAAATCAACGAGGTGCGAGTTCGTGTTTTCTGGAAAAAAATCAATTTTCATTGAAATGGGCATTTATTTAAATATACTATACATTAAGGAGCAAGTACAACGATAAAATATTTTCTTCCTTTTAAAGAAAATCTTTAAGCCCTTTACGTTTCATACAAATGCAGATTTATTTTGAATGTGCAGTAGCAAAAGCAGAAGAACGACAGCAAAATTAATGTTTCTACCTGGAGGATAACTGTGTTTGCAGTGATTAAATTCTAGACTGATTGATTGTCAGTACTTCTGGATCGGACGGGAGATTTATTTCCCTTCATGAGTTCAATATCTGCTTGTAAGTACTTACAGACTTGGATATAAATTCAAATGCCGGCCGTTGTGGCCGAGCGGTTCTAGGCGCTTCAGTCTGGACCCGCGCGACCTCTAGTCGCAGGTTCGAATCCTGCCTCGGGCATGGATGTGTGTGATGTTCTTAGGTTAGTTAGGTTTAAGTAGTTCTAAGCTCTAGGGGACTGATGACCTCAGATGTTAAGTCCCATAGTGCTCAGAGCCATTTGAACCATAAATTCAAATACGAATTTTCTGGAATTTTAAAATCAGGCAGTAAAATATTTGTAAAATCCAGGGACACAAAATTTCGCTATCAAATCTGAATCGCACTGGTTCTCAATCACTTCTGTGTTTTGCTTAGACACTGACTTTCAAAATTTTATAATCTGCAAACAGTGTTGGCAGCCTCACAATTTTCATCGCGTATTTCTTATAAGATACAATTTCACTAGAACGGATTTGTTCACGTTACATGTCAGAAAAACGCGTCAAGTCTTCATTCTTCAACGCTTTCCTAAAAACTAGTTTACATTTGAATGTTTTAAACTGGTCCCTTATGTTCGTACTGATCTGGTCTTTCATTGCAGTTTTAGATTTAAATTGTGTGTTTTGTTACATAAACCACGAACAAAAAAAGATCTTGCAGTCAAACGGCGTCCAAAAACAGGTTTGTGCCTTGATTTTTATTTATTCAGAATCGACATATTTCTTCTTCAAATTGCCATAATTGTTAAAGAATCTTGGAACACATTAGCCATCGTACATCGGTTTAGTATCAAAACAGGATTATTCGCTTTCTAGCAAAAGTTACTGCGGCTATCGCAAGCAAAGACGAAAGAAGGTGGTTTTGTCAACCCTGACGTTCATAAACTAATGAAAGGCGAAACATCTGAAGGCAAATTGAATGAAATTTAAAGATAATCTCGGATACCCTATTAACAAGTTGTCAACAAGTTTCCTGAGAACTGCAAATACCGTGAGTACGACAATTTGTAAGAAACGTCCTCGGTACCTTCAAAGTATTGGATACCTCAAAGAGAATTGAAGCTGCAGTTTCTGGACTCCTGCATGAGCTGTTTTCTAGAAAATATAGGTGCTGTGAGTGAGGAAGAAGGCGAAAGGATTCATCAAGACATTAAACAAATGGAACGGTGGCGCCGTGACCGATGGGATGTCAGCATGAAGGCTGACTACAGTCGGATACTGCATACGCAGTGTCTTCAGTCGGAGCGCAGAATAAAACGCAATGGAAAATTGAGAAGGAAAAAATAAAAATAAAATTAAGGTTTATGCATTTGAATTAGTGCTGAAGAACATATCTTCATTCTAATTTTATGAGTGCCTTATTTTATCATGTCTTATGTATTTTTTTTCGTTTACGTGTTTTGTCTGAATTTTCTGGATCTCCGTCACTACTTCGAGAAAAAACCTTATGTGAGAGAGGGAAACCCTTGGCTCTTCCGAATTTAGCATAAAAAACATTAGAATCACCAAAAATGACTAAGTAAAAAATTGTAAAGTATGAAGAGCTCAAAAATAGCGGCAAGTTTCAGAGATGGCCTCGGGGCGAAGCACTTTTCTAATTTTTCTGTTTCATTTCTCTCTAAGTATGTATGAGCCATTTCACATCTAGGTCGCAAGCCAGGGGATAGGGAGGGTAGGCGGCTCGCACAGGCTAGGGCCCAGCTCTCGACTATATGGCCAGTCCGACACTGAGCCTCCGTATAAGCTATAATTTATGTGTATTTCATTTTGCTGTCATGCTCACTTCAAGAAGCGTGTCTTGGAAGGTACATTCTCGGATTTTAACACCAAATTCTCCGTGACGCATAACAATTCTAGTGTAGCCTCTGTCACTGTAGTTTGATGAGCATTCCCGAACGTTCTGATGCTTAATAAACGAGCCCATTACGAAATGTGACGCTCTTCTTTTGATCTTCTCTACTCTTTAATTGATACTATCTGATAATGGTCCAACAATGACGAGCAATATTGAAGAGTCAGTAGAACGAGCCTGTTTCGTAAGCCAGTTCTTCAGGGAGGAGTTACGCTTCCTAAGGATTCTTCAAATGAATCACAGCCTGGCATCTACCTCCCTGCAACCAGTTTCACGTGGCGGTTCCACTTTATGTAAATACAAATGGGTACTGATAACACATTTTATGGTTCCAGTAATTTATAACCAATTGTGTAGTCGAACAGTAGTGGGTTTTTCGCGTAGCTAGACTGTGATCAAAAGTATCCGGACACATGACTGAAAATGACTTACTAGTTCGTGGCGCCCTCCATCGGTAATGCTAGAATTCAGTATGGTGTTGGCCCATCCTTAGCTATGATGACAATTTCCACACTCGCAGGCATACGTTCAATCAGGTGCTGGAGGGTTGCTTGGGGACTGGCAGCCCATTCTTCATGGAGTGCTGCACTGACGAGAGGTATCGATGTCGGTCGGTGAGGCCTGGCACGAAGTCGGCTTTCCAAAACATCCCAAAGGTGTTCTATAGGATTCAGGTCAGTACTCTGTGGATGCCAGTCCATTACAGGGATGTTAATGTCGTGTAACCACTCCGCCACAGGCCTTGAATTGTAAACAGGTGCTCGATCGCGTTGAAAGATGCAATCGCCATCCCCGAATTGCTCTTCAACAGTGGGAAGCACGAAGATGCTTAAAACATCAATGTAGGTCTGTGCTGTGATATTGTCACGCAAAACAACAAGGGGTGCAAGCCCCCTCCATAAAAAACACGACCTCACCATAACACCGTCGCCTCCGAATTTTACTGTTGGCACTACACACGCTGGCATATGACGTTCACCGGGCATTCGCCATACCCACACTCTGCCATCGGATCGCCACATTGTGAACCGTGATTCGTCACTCCACACAACGTTTTTTCACTGTTCAATCATCCAGTGTTTACGCTCCTTACACCAAGCGAAGCGTCGTTTGGCATTTACCGGCGTGACGTGTGGCTTACCAGCAGCCGCTCGACCATCAAATCCAAGTTTTCTCACCTCCCAGCTCACTGTCTTAGTACTTGCAGTGGATCCTGATGCAGTCTGGAATTCCTGTGTGATGGTCTGGATAGATGTCTGCCTATTACACATTACGACCCTCTTCAACTGTCGGCGGTCTCTGTCAGTCAACAGACGAGGTCGGCCTGTACGCTTTTCTGCTGTACGTGTCCCTTCATGTTTCCACTTCACTACCACATCGGAAACAGTGGACCTAGGAATGTTTAGAAGTGTGGAAATCTCGCGTACAGACGTATGACACAAGTGAAACCCAATCACTTGACCACGTTCGAAGTCCATGAGTTCCGCGGAGCGCCCCAATCTGCTCTTACGATGTCTAACGGCTACTGAGATCGCTGATATGGAGTATCTGGCAGCAGGTGGCAGCACAATGCACCTAATATGAAAAACGTATGTTTTTGGGGGTGTCCGGATACTTTTGATCACATAGTGTATTTATGATAAGAGTCAACTGCATGGCTCGCACCGAGTGTCGCTTTTCTGCAGTTCTTCATGCATTTCGCTGCAGTTTCCTGGCGTTGCATCTTTCCTGCAAACAATAGCGCCATTCAGGAATGGCGCCACGGAGCGTCCGACACGTTATCCACCAGATAATTATATATATAAACAGCTGTGTAACACGCCCTTGGTGTATTCCCGAACATCTGTTTCATCTTATTGGTATCGAGTTGTACGTTTTTAGGAATTGCTGACTCCAGTTATAAAGCTCGTCCGGTAATCTGTAAGCTCGTACTTTATTTCGCTAAACTTCACTGCGGAACTGTATGGAATGCTTTTCAGTAGTCAATGATGATGATGATGAAGATGATAATGGATGTGGGGCGCTCAACAGCGTGGTCATTACCGCCCTTACGAAATGTCAGCATGCCATTTGCTTGTGGGGGTGGGAGGGGCTTCAGGTGTGGGGGCGAAGGGAGCGGGAGGAGGACGAAGGCTATTCCCACAGGCAGAGTTGTTTATAATGCAAGAAATTCTATCAATTATAAAAAAAACGCGGTTACGAAGCACTAAAGTAAGACAATGAGAATCGATCAATATAAATGCCAAAATGACAAGGCAAGCTATCCATTCAAAGCATGCTGACCTTCCCTCCCCGGCACTTTAGGAACGAGGACCGACAGTTCACAAAATTTCAAAACCCGTGTGGTAATGGTGTCAATGGTGGCGAGGATAGTGGGCAGATGTCTAGCCAAAGTGAGGGTTGCCCTGATGTCAGCATATAAAACACACGTAGCCAAAATTTGTTGAACCGGAAGTGGCACACCACAAACTTCACAGAGTGGTGTATCCTCCAGCCGGAGGTGGAAACCACGTGCTAGTGGCCAATGTCCCATGTGCATTCTGATGAGCAGCACTTCCTTCCATCGGTGTGGTTAGCATGAAGTCTGCTATGCCTGCGCGGTCGATTTGAGTGACCGCAGTTTGTCGTTTTCTCACTTCCAGCGCACTTCCACCCACACGGTGTTCCGGTGACGCATGATTCTTCAGTCAGACAATGAGATGACGCAGTGCAAGTTTCGGCACATCGACGCACACCACCATCTCTGCACGTTTCTTTGGCTGCTTCGTGGGCTGAGACATTTCCCAGCATCCCGACGTATGCAGGTACCCAGTAAAAGACAACCTTCTTGCCTCCGTTTTGGGTCCACTGTAAGGTGTCATCAATGATCTGAATCAACCGGTATACTGGAAACATGTGATGGACCGCTTGTAACACACTGAGTGACTCAGAGCAGACGAGAAGCTTTGTACTGTGATACCCTCAAATCCAATCAAATGTCGTTATAATGTCATTTAGCTACGCATCATACTTTGTAAAATGTTTCGGAAGGAGTACTTGAAAATACCCGCCAGGAAAAACAGCTGAACAACCGAGTTCATTTGCTGGGAGACATCCGTATGCATGGTGTACCAGGAAGAATGGTCAGTATTCCGGGGTATGACAGGGACGATCATTCGAAACAAAAAAATCTAGTAAACATGGGCTCTAAAACGCGTACCTTAATATCGATAAGCACTTCATCTTCGCTAATGCGAAACGCAACTCTTCTACTGAACTAGTGCTCACAGCTCTTAAGGTATACATTTTAGAAGCCACGTTTACTTGACTTTTTTGTTTTGTTCCATACTACTTCCTCCCAAAATAAGGAAAGCACAGAGCCTGCAGTAGAAGAGGTCTGTTTCTCAGTACCGAAGATTAAGAAATGCTCGTTGCTCTTACGGTATGGAGTATAGAGCCCATGCTTACTACACAGTTTTGCTTCGAATGATCGTTTCTCTCATTTCCTTGACTGCTGAACATTCCTCCTGGGACGATAAAACCGTAGTACGTACTTAAAATAGAGGAAAGCAGATTTGTAAAAACGTAGTATGGGTACAAGTTTTCTTGTACTTCGTCTAACTTAAAACCACTTTGTACCTCTGAAGACGCCAAGGCGGCAAATTGTTCCATCCCTGGCTTCGTATTCGGAGGTCTGACATATCAAGAGTCGTGAGACAGCAGGTAGCACGTATCCCGAATTGCTTGGCCGCATGGGGTCGATTCCTGCACAGTCGCTGCAAGTTGGGGTGGACTGCCGCACTAAATGCTAATGACTAAGGCAGTGCTACGATTTTCAGGATCTGTTGAGCCAGAAGGAGGCGTCGCCGATTCCGAAGTGGTGGTTCACCAGCTTCAGCACACATGCGCTGAACTGTGCGAGTGCTCCAAAATGGTTCAAATGGCTCTGAGTACTATGGGACTAAACATGTGAGGTCATCATTCCCCTAGAACTTACAACTACTTAAACCTAACTAACCTACGGACATCACATACATCCATGCCCGAGGCAGGATTCGAACCTGCAACCGTAGCGTTTGCGCGGTTCCAGACTGAAGTGCCTAGAACCGCTGGGCCACATCGGCCGGCCTGTGCGAGTGCGATAGGCTCCAGCTGATATCCAAATGCCCTCATGGTGAACAGCGTCTAACGTTTTGAGGTAGGAGGTACGTGCTGATACATAAGCCACGCTGCCGTGAGCTAATCGTGATCCGACAAATGGCCTACAAAACTGCAGAAAGTGGGACCTGTTAACTCCCCACAATTTTCTGCTGAAGCATTTCAAAATATTCAATGATATGATGCTCTTTGTTTACAGGTCTTACAGGGGCGGGAGTCAGGTTAATTTCGAATCCAATAATAGGCCCAAAAACCACACATTGCACTTAAAATTTAATATATTGCCCCACATCGTGTGCTCTGGCTGGTTAAAACTTCGACGAGCTCTATTAAAATTGGCTGAGGTAGTCTTCTCTGCTGAGAACCTGCAACCAGTTTTATTGACCCAAGCTTCCAGCCTCCTGATCGTCAGCTGTAGTTGCCTATTTGTCGTTGTAAGATCAAAGGAAGAGTAGAAGATCGCGAAGTCATCCAAAGACAAAGAGTGTCTAACAGGGCACCTGATTGCAGAGGAGATCCAATTGATAGCGACACTGAGCACACTACCTTGGCGGAAGCCATTCACGTGAACACAGCGGTCAGTCAAGGCATTACCAAATCGTAATCGAAAGCAACTCTCCTCGAGAATGGATTGGATAAGAAGCGGCACACGTTCACATAGTCCCCATTCATGAAGTTGGCGAATGACTTTGTACCTCCAAGTGCTGCCGTACACGTTTTCAAGATCATGAAACACACCGGCCAAATGGTTTTGCGTCCCCAGTAGAATTAAGTTGTCAAGAACGGAACGGTAGCGCCTAAAACCGCAATGTGAACGACACAGGTGAACTCGGGATACGTTGAGCCGGACGAGGTGGCAGCTGACCTTGCGCTCGGTAGTCTTACTCATGCAGCTGGTATAAGCCACATTCTGGTAACTGTTAGGGTTGGTACGTTCCTTGCCAGGTTTTCATGGTGAAATTAATATTATCTCTTTCCAGGTGGTAGGGAACTGCCCAACAAACCAGATCTCATTGAAACAAGATAAGAGGTTGCCTTTCGCTCCAGGTCACATATGACAGAGCATGGCATTATGAATCTGATCGAGTCGTGGAGCAGTGTCTCTGTCTGCAGACTGATCTGATTCCAATTCCCATGCGGAGACTGGGAGGTTGTAGATCTCCTGATTGCACGAGAAGAAGTGGAGTTGCCTTATCTTCATAGTCCTATGGAACATGTGGAACTCAAGAGTTTGTCTGGATGATGCTGTGACAGTAATAAGGTGTTCAGCAAAAACCTCAGCCATGCCTTCAAGCACCTCCACCAAGACTCCATTTCTCAACAAGGCCGAAAGGGTAGTGTACTGTCCTTGCCTGAAATCCGCCTTACTGGTTCCCAAACTTGTATAGTGGAAGTGGACTGATTAACGGAAGTCACTAACTTCTTTCAGGAGTTCCTCTTCTGTTCTTTTATCATTCACCTTACTTGTGTTCCCACAGACCTGAAGGCACGAAGATCTTCTGTAGTCAGATGCTGTTTGAATTTCCACAAAGCTGCGCGCCTCACTCTGATTGCCGAGTGACTTTCTTTGTTCCACCAAGGGAGAGGCCATCGCCTGAGGTGGTTGTTAGACTGGGAAACGGAATCGGCGGCAGCTCGGTGGATCACACAGGTGATATGGTCTACCATATCCTGCGCACATTCCTGATGTTCAAAGGCGGCCTACTGACTGTATCGCAACTAATTTGCTCTTTGAAGAGTCCATCTTTGAGGCCTCCTGTTGATCACTATCTAAGCCAGAAGGTAGTCCCACACCAAAAAGTGATTACTCGACTGCAAATCTGTGGCCATTTTCCACAGAACTGAGTCTGCTACAGATGGGAAACAAAACCAAAGGTCAATGGCTGAAGATGACACTGTAGCTGTAGAAAAGTGTGTCATCTGACCAAAGTTCAAGACGCATATACTCTCTAAATGGACCAGACGCTCGATAATTCGACCCCTTGGGCATGTGGTAGCCGAGTCCCACAGCACACTGGGTGCATTGAAGTAACTCAGGTGCAGGAATGGGCGAGGGAGTACAAGGAAGGGTTCTGTCATTGCATTTGCCTCCAATGTATCATTAGGTGGAAGACATAAGGAACACGCTGTGATTTTAGCTGGTGTGAGAATGTCCACTGCACGGCTGTGGTGAGACCCTCGGGAGAGGAGTAGCATCTGTCACCGATCAAAACAGTCACCCAACCCTTAGTGCCGTCTGCAGTAAGATCGTCCTTCCTGTATGGATGGTAGCCCCTCAACGCTGGTGTGTTGGTGATTTTAAAATGAGTTTCTTCTAAGCACATGCAGAACGTTCTCTCTTGGGTCGAGAGCTGCAGTTCTTCCAGATGCGATCGGTATCCACTGCCGTACAGAAGTTCCTGTGGGAGCCAGTGATTAGCAACGGTTGTTTTTGTCCTTCTTCCTCAGTGGCGGTGATTTACCTGAGAGGCCAGGGGCAATATCAGACAGCGCCTGGCTCTTGGCTCAAATGGTTCAAATGGCTCTGAGCATTATGGGACTTAACGTCTGAGGTCATCAGTCCCCTAGAACTTAGAACTACTTAAACCTAACTAACCTAAGGACATCACAAACATCCATGCCCGAGGCAGGATTCGAACCTGCGACCGTTGCGGTGACGCGGTTCCAGACTGTAGCGCCTAGAACCGCTCGGCCACCCCGGCCGGTGCCCGGCTCTCTGAAGCCTCCAAGTGGATATCAATACAGAGGACAGTAAAATCACCATCGGAGAGTGCTCGCCGATCCGATGGTTTAGCTGCCATTTCCTTCGATTTCGATTGACTTTTTGTTTGATTTTTTCCCTTACTTATGGGAGGAGTTGATTGGATGGGCTTGGTGGATGGCTTAGTGGGGCTCTGATGCTGTGCAGTGGTATGTGGCTGAGGTTCCAAGTCCGTCGTTGACGGCTCCGAATGGTTTCTGAGTCAGGTGCAGCTTTTACTCTGCAGGTACATTGATAAGTACATGTACTCGTACTCTAATGTGGCCTGAGTTTGTGTAGGGGCATCACTTTCAGCGACTAGCTTCTTAAGAGCCGACGCAAAAGAAGTAGCAAACGTCCAAGGTTGCACAGTCTTGAAAGCCAAACGGTATTCATCTCGTACCTTCCAACTCCTGAATTTTCCTTTCCTCATTATAAACTCGGTACTTGCTGCTCCATACTGGTTGATCCGGAGCAGTTTATACATTTTGAAGGAAGAGTACAAGAGTCTTCTAGCCCTACCTTAAATGCCATATCGATAGGACCTAATTGTTGGCATTTAAAGCATAGCACTGGATGGGGGACAAACGGTTAAACCTTAAGATGCATATAGCCTGCAAGAATATGTTCAGTACCTCCATTATATCAGAGTAGGTAATCACGCCTTTAAAGGAGTTACGGGTGTCATGCAATTCAGTCACAACATGGTAGTCACCTAAGGTCTTAAATACCAGACGTTTAGGTACGTGGCGTGACGTGGCCGTTTCAGCTAGAAGTGTGCCATTATGAAATCACTGAACACTTTTTGAGGTCCCAGCAATACCCTCTAACCCCTAGTGAGTATAGAAAGCGGAGATCTCCTCTATTATGATGAAACCGTTATGGCAGACTAGTGTCCTATTACTATAATTCTGAGACTTCTCGAGCGGACTCACCATCCAAGCTATCTCTGTTGGCTGGGTGTAGGTACTACCTGATGGTGAATCCATCCCATCAGGAGTAGATTTTGACTGAGGTCGCTCCATTGTGATTCCATGAGCTGCTAGGGGAACAAATGTCGACCCAAGCAGAGTCTCACGAACCTGAGCAAGCCTTATACAATTTGGTGGTGGTGGTGGAGGGGGGCAAAAGCAAATAGCACCCCTTGGGGCTGTTTTTTTTTATGGAGCTGTGTACTTTTCTCGCAGTCCATCCAGTGAAGCCAAACTCCCCATTCTCTGAAACACACCACATTGAACCACTGCGCCTATAATGGTGATTCATAAAGTATACCCAGAATTTATAGTAGGAGAGGTCTGGTGGCACTCAGCGCTCCTCAGCTCGGGAAACCCGGGATCTCCATGCCCGTACCCAAACTGGCCTCCCTTCCCTAAGCTGTGAAACACTCTTTCATCATGCCCCTCTGCTGAGGCCTGCCCAACTTGGATTGCCCTGCCAGTAGCTATGCTACGACGGCATAGCCCTCAGCATCATTGTGGCGCAGAGACTCTCCTGCCTGGCACTGAAGATGGTGTCCTAAGGAGGGTCCAGAAGTCAAGGAACACATCGTCAGGCTGGGCGCGGTTATTTAATGCCATTTTCACCTCTTAGACGAATAGACAGAGTTTTCACAAAATCTCAAGATCAAGAGCTGACACCTATAGAGGCGATTTTCGTTTTCGAAAAGAGTCACAACACGAGAGCACAAAACGTCTTTCATAGTTCTACACCAGATTTATGTCAGAAATATAGGCCTACAATTACGTGCATTTGTCCGACAATAAATATTAAAAATGAAAATGACCTGCGTGTTTTTCCAATTGCCGTCAACCCTTAATTTCTCCTGCATCCAACGATACACTGCTGCTTGACAGGAAGCAAGTTCTTTCACATAATCTGTGTATAAGAATACAGGTACCTCAACATTCACAGATGGTTTTCCTCTATTTAGCGATTTCAGTTGATTTATTTGTAGTCTCCAAAAACTGTGTGATGCCTCATAGGGATCAACAGTTCCAACGTTCCACTGATTTCCATAGGAATTAGTGTATAGCATAGCAGAATACTGTGTTCCTATGTGACTGAACAGCAACTATACCAGCAAGCTCACCATCCATCTCAATACAACCATGCGACTAGACACCGCTTAGCATCAAAATGGTTCAAATGGCTCTGAGCACTATGGAACTTAACTTCTGAGGTCATCAGTCCCCTAGAACTTAGAATTTAAACCTAACTAACCTAAGAACATCACACACATCCATGCCCGAGGCAGGATTCGAACCTGCGACCGTAGCGGTCGGGCGGTTCCAGACTGTAGCGCCTAGAACCGCTCGGCCACTCCAGCCGGCCCGCTTAGCATCCAAACACATAGTGCAGGTATGTACTTTAACATCATATCTAGTCAAACCAAAAGACACCCTGTTGACTGGATTGAGAAACTTAATTTTATAAACCCTTGAACCATATAAGTAAGATATTTGTACTCTATGTTTTATCTATTTTCATTAATAACGTTGTTTTGATTCCCAATGTAATGTATAATAACGCCATATCTTCCGTCATAAATAGGTTGGTTTTCTATTTCGTGAACATTTATCTCAATACTTGGCATATCAGCGACTGCGCGATGATTGCAGAAGGACACCGTATTTGAATAGTCGTCAGTGAGAGAAATTCGAAAGATTAAATTCAGTGTTTCGGCCTGATTTCTATCATCTTCCATTTTTGTGCCACAAGGATCACTGAGTGAATGGAAAGATGATTCTGATCCACCTACTGACTTGACGTTAAACCAGAACTTCTTACGATTTTCCCTCAACTAATTGGGATAGGACGGATTTGTTCAGCTTGATGGGAGTAGCTGTTTCTACCAAAAGCGTTTCATTTCTCATCAGCTGAACAGATTAAATACACTGCAGGATTTATATAGTGTTAAAAAATTCCATGTTCTTACAGGAGATACTATTGGCATAAACTAGGAAAAATTCCACAAAAAGATATGCCCAGAAAAAAAGATATTGTTGAGATGTGAGCTATTCAGCAGTATGAGAGCCATCTGTCTACTGACGCTACGGAAGATGCTCAACGTGATTATCACATATTCTTATCCATCCTTTAACCCACCTTCTCAAAAAGTCACAAACGCTTGCGAACTCATCCGACAATCTATTTGGTCACATTCACACGACACACGCTCCTGTAACGTGTACACGTCAGGCTAAGGGGGAGGCCATGTTACTAAACCTCTTCGACCAGTCAGTCACTCATTAAACGTTTGTGTTGACACTGTGGTAGGACACGTAGAAGATAAGGGGATGTCCCGTCGTGCATAAACCCCATTCGTGTCTTTCGGCAAGGGTAACGTTCTCCCACAACGCGGACAATTTACCGCACTGAAACTGATGATAAACAGTGCACGTTCATTTCTCTGCATTCACTAACCCTGTTCTGATACTAATAAGTCTCAATAAGATACGTGCGGAACAGATAATTTACGACACATTTGAAAGTGCTGTCTCACAAGGCGTCACACTCAGCGTTCTCCACGCAAATAAAATGACCCTTATTTCAACAAATATTGTTTTCTGGAGATACGTTCATCCGACTCTTTTCCCGTTTTGACCAGTACTATCGCTTTTAAGAAATCGAACACATTAAAAAAAAAGTACGTCCCGCACGTAACGTGATACGCTCTCGAACCATTCCTACTCTCTTGACAACGGAAATACAATTTGGAGGAAGACTCGGAATCCTGTTACTGTGGGATACTCTTTTTTTTTTTTTTTTTTAGTTGATGCTCCGAGATCCTTAACGTTATTTGGGGTCCTCTTCCTACAGCGGGTGTTTCTTCTCCTAGCCGGTAAACCCAACCCGCTGGTAAAGATCAACGCAGACAGAATCCCCATTGTCTGAACAAGCCTAATACAGCACGAAACAGTAGGTAACCCAGACGACTGCTTCGCCTCAGGAGCAGTACTCACCTTGAGGTTTCATTTTATTTTAATTTTTTACATTACTATCATTCTCACGACCCAACCACTTAAGTTGTACGCTGCATCAACTTCTTCTCAAGAAGCTGCAATATTGTATAGTTTTCTTTCCATTGCAATCTGCATCGGTACTTGACAACTGGTAGTTAAATGCAGCTGTATCAGGCGTCTGGTTTTTTAAAAAGATCTGCTTGTTCTGCAGCGCCACATGTACACTGAGGTGACAAAAGTCAGGAGATAGCGATATTCACATATACAGATGGTGGTAGTATTGTGCACACAAGGTATAAAACGGCAGTGCTGTCATTTGTACTTGGGTGAGTCATGTGAATAGGTTTCCGATGTGATTGAGGCCGCATGACGGGAATTAAGAGTCTCTGAAAGTGGAATCGTAGCTGGAGCATGGGACATCTCATTTCGGATATCTTTAAGGAATTCAATATTCCGAGATCCACAGTGTCAAGAGTGTGCCGAGAACACCAAATTTCACGCATTACCTCTCAGCACAGACAATTCAGTAGCCAACAGCCTTCACTTCACGACCGAGAGCAGCGGCGTTTGCCTAGACTTGTCAGTGCTAACAGGCAAGCAACACTGCGTGAAATAACCGCAGAAATCAATGTAACACGTGCAACGAACGTATCCGTTAGAAAAGTGCGGCGAAATTTGGCGTTAATGGACTATGGCAACAGACTACCGATGCGAGTGCCTTTGCTAACAGCACATCACCTGCAGCGCCTCTGATGGGCTCGTGACCATATTGGTTGGACCCTAGACGACTAAAAAACCGGGACCTGGTCAAATGAGTCCCGATTGCAGTTGGTAAGTGATGATGGTAGGGTTACAGTGTGGCGCAGAGCCCAGGAAGTCATGGACCCAAGTTGTCAACCTGGCACTGTACAAGCTAATGGTGCGAGCTGTGTTTACATGGAACGGATTGTAAATGGTTATGTTTGCTACTTCCAAGCCATTTGCAGCCATTGATGGACTACATGTTCCCAGATAGCGATGCACCATGTCACTGGGCCACAACTGTTCGCGATTGGTTTGAAGAACATTCTGGAGAATTCGAGCGAATGATTTGGCCACCAGACTGCCCGACATGAATCCGATCATAATTTATGGGACGTAAACAAGAGGTCAGTTCGTGCACAAAATCCTGCACCGGCAACACTTTCGCAATTATGGGCGGCTATAGAGGCTGCATAGCTCAATATTTCTGCAGGAGACTCCCATCGACTTCTTGAGTCCATGCCACGTCGAGTTGCTGCACTACGCCGGGAAAATGGTGGCCCGACAGGATTGTAGGACGTATCCCAGTGTAGAGTAGTTCATCTCCCGTTGGAAAGTGCTTTGACGAGCGCGTGATCTATAACACAGCTGGTAATTAAATTCAACACCAGGCAGGTTAGCACATTATGAAATGTTACTTATTGTGCGCATATACACTGAAAAAAAAGCACTCCGTCGTCAGGCCACGAGTGGCCTACCGGGACCATCCGACCGCCGTGTCATCCTCAGTAGAGGATGCGGATAAGAGGGGCGTGGGGTCAGCACACCGCTCTCCCGGTCGTTATGATGGTATTCTTGGCCGAAGCCGCTACTATCCGGTCGAGTAGCTCCTCAATTGGCATCATGAGGCTGAGTGCACCCCGAAGAATGGCAACAGCGCATGGCGGCCTGGATGGTCACCCCTCCAAGTGCCGACCACGCCCGACAGCGCTTAACTTCGGTGATCTCACGGGAACCGGTGTATCCACTGCGGCAAGGCCGTTGCCATGTACACTGAAGAGCCACAGAAACGTACACCTGCCTAATATCGCGTGATGCCCCTGCAAGAACGCAGAAATGCCGCAACAGGACGTGGCGTGGGCTCGAGTAACGTAGGAAGTAGTGCTACAGGTAATTGACACCACGAACCCTCTCGGGCTGTCCATAAATCCGTAACAGTACGAAGGGGTGGATATCTTTTGTGAACAGCACGTTGCAAGGCATCCCAGATATGCTCAATAATGTGTATTTCTGGGAAGTTTGGTGGCCAGCAGAAGTGCTTAAACTCAGAAGAATGTTCCTGGAGCCACCTTGTAGCATTTCTGGACGTGTGGAGTGTCGCATTGTCCTGCTGGAATTGCCCAAGTCCCTCGGTATCCACAGTGGACATGAATGGATGCATGTGATCAGACAGGATGCTTAAATACGTGTCGCCTGTTAGAATCGTATCTAGACGTATCAGTGGTCCAGTATCACTCCAACTACACACGCCTCACACCATTACAGAGCCTTCACAAGCTTGAACAGTCCCCTACTGACATGTAGGATCCATGGATTCATGAGGTTGGCTCCATACCCGTACACGTCCATCTGCTCGATACAATTTTAAACGAGATTCGTCCGACCAGGCAACATGTTTCCAGTCATCAACAGTCCAATTTCATTGTTGACGGACCCAGGCGAGGCGTAAAGCTTTGTGTCGTGCAGTCATCAAGGGTACACGAGTGCGCCTTCGGCTCCGAAAGCCCATATCGATGATGTTTCGTTGAATGGTTCGCACGCTAACACTTGTTGATGACCCAGCATTGAAATCAACAGCAATGTGCGGAAGGATTGCACTTCTGTCACGTTGAACGATTATCTACAGTCGTTCGTCCTGTTCTTGCAGGATTTTTCTCCGGCCGCTGCGATGTCGGAGATTTGATGTTTCACCGGTTTCCTAATATTCACGGTACACTCTTGAAATGGTCGTACGGGAAAATTCCCACTTCATCACTACCTCGGAGATGCTGTATCCATTCGCGCGTGCAATGGTACACTGCTCGACTATAACACCACGTTCAGACTCACTTAAATCTTGATAAACTGCCGTTGTAGCAGCAGGAACCGATCTAACAACTGCGCCGGACACTTGTTTTATACAGACGTTGCCGACCGCTGCGCCGTATTCTGTCTGTTTACATATCTCTGTATTTGAATACGCATAGCTATACCAGTTTCTTTGGCGCTTCAATATATTATGAGTATATTAGGAAGAATACTTGAAAAAATATGTTGGTTATTTTGAGATATGCAGGATGCGAAATTTGGTATACCTCTGGGAGCAACAACGTGTCTAACCGGGCTGGGTATCAAGTCGAAGTGAGACTGGATAACAGAGAGGGTACGTCACTCCACGCTGCTTCAACTCAATGCCAGAATCCAACAATCGTGGTTGCTGGGGAGCGGTGGCGTGCCAGTCTCTCTGTAACCCATGAACATATGTTTGTACTGATGAGAGATCTGGAGAACTGTTGGTCACGACAACAATTGAACACCTTCTGTATCGTGGTAACGCAGGGCAGCACGGGCAACATGGGCCTTACGTTTTCTTACTGAAAGGTAATGTCAGGGAGGCATCGACGATAGGGCACAGCCACTGGCTTGATACGTTAGAAAGTTAACGCCCGCTGTCCAAATTACCGGCTATGCGATCCAGAGACGATCGCGCTGTGTACCTAACAGCACCTCATATCATCAAGTCAAGGCCAATATGATCTGGCAAAGTCCGTTCTCCTCGGAGCGTCGAGGCACGGATACATCCATCGTGATGCTGTACGCAGAACTGGGAACACTTCTGAAAAGACGACGTGGTGCCATTCCTACGTTCTGTGTCGTCTCTGGGCGCACTGCTGTCGGCGCATCTCTCTGCCGCCGCGTCTAGAGAAGTTGCAACAAAGGTCGCCGTGCTGACAGACTATGGTGATCGCGACGTCGTCGCAGTCTCTGTGCGGGTACTTGTTTTGCTGCAAACAGGCCCTTTTCCTGTCTCAAGTTACGTGACGTGGCTGTACGATTGTACACGTCCGAGAGAAAAAGAATGTCTGTACTCTCAGGCGCTAGTCACGTAGCCAGTGGAGATCCCAGCGATTCCTTGTTCGCATGATAGTCGTGGGACCCCGACCAACGCGAGCTACAGTATCGTGGAACGATAAACTGCAGGCTCGACAGGCTACGATCCTGCCACTATCGAGGAATTCGACGTAATGGTAGACGCTTCTCCTTGTTACACGACGCATAACACGATTTTCTCACAAACAATCAACATTCATCTGTGATTTCTGAACGATAAACCCGCTGCGTAATGTTTACCTAGATACAATACGTAAGTGGCGTTGCTACTAATGCGCTGAAATGCTTAATCATTTACACGTCAATGTTAGCGCACTCCGTGGCAATTCGGTGTTTGTTGCGTGGCGTCTTCGTGGTGTCGCAGTTCTAACAGACAGAAGTGTAGGAACGTTGACGCGCCTCGTGTGACGCGTTGCATCCGCGTCAGCAGGTCCCTTTCGCCGCCTCGCAGACGGAAGAACTTGCTGGAGGTACGGTCGCGTGACGCAGCGGCGCGCCAGCGGCCTTGGACACGCAGGGCAGCGTTCTACACGGCCAGCTTCCCGTTACATCTGCTCTCAGCGTCTGGCTACCAAGATGTGTGGAATCGGTGGGTTCATGAGGGTAATACGGAACGCCGTGCTGCATCCCAACGGCATCGTATCACTAGCAGTCGAGATGACAGGCATCTTATCCGCATGGCTGTAACGGATCGTGCAGCCACTTCTCGATACTCGAGTCAACAGATGGGGACGTTTGCAAGACAACAACCATCTGCACGAACAGTTCGACGACGCTTGCAGCAGCATGGACTATCAGCTCGGAGACCATAGCTGCGGTTACCCTTGACGCTGCATCACAGACAGCAGCGCCTCCGATGGTGTACTCGACGACGAACCTGGGTGCACGAATGGCAAAACGTCATTTTTTCGGATGAATCCAGGTTCTGTGTACAGCATCATGGTGGTCGCATCCGTGTTTGGCGACATCACAGTGAACGCACATTGGAAGCGTGTATTCGTCATCGCCATACTGGCGTATCACCCGGCGTGATGGTATCGGGCGCCATTGGTTACAAGTCTCGGTCACCTCTTGTTCGCATTGATGGCACTTTGAAAAGTGGACGTTACATTTCAGATGTGTTACGACCCGTGGCTCTACCCTTCATTCGATCCCTGCGAAACCCTACATTTCCGCAGGATAATGCATGACCGCATGTTGCAGGTCCTGTACGGGCCTTTCTGGATGCAGAAAATGTTCGACTGCTGCCCTGGCCAGCACATTCTCCAGATCTCTCACCAATTGAAAACGTCTGGTCAATGGTGGCCGTGCAACTGGCTCGTCACAATACGCCAGTCACTATTCTTGATGAACTGTGGTATCGTGTTGAAGCTGCATGGGCAGCTGTACCTGTACACGCCATCCAAGCTCTGTTTGACTCAATGCCCAGGCGTATCAAGGCCGTTATTACGGCCAGAGGTGGTTGTTCTGGGTACTGATTTCTCAGGATCTATGCACCCAAAATGGGTGAAAATGTAATCACATGTCAGATCTAGTATGATATATTTGTCCAATGAATACCCGTTTATCTGCATTTCTTCTTGGTGTAGTAACTGTAACGGCAAGTAGTGTATTTTCTTCAAACAACAGAATTGTCCCCTTCAAAGCAGTTCCATTTGGCAGCTATGCACTGGCTAAGTCACTGTTCCTAGTTTTGGTGGCAGCACTGAAATGCCTCACCTGGTAGGGCCTTTAACATGCCGATCACATTCTTCTGAATTTTCTCCAGAGTACCAAAATGACGTCCTTTTAAGACTTTTTCAATTTAGCGAAAAGAAAAAAGGACACAAGGACTCACATCAGGTGAACAGGGGGACTGTGGAACAATCTGAATGACAGGTAAAAAATTCCGTAATGGAAGTGGCCGTATGAGATTGGGCATTGTCGTGATACAGCATCCACTTGTCTGCAATATCTCGTCTAACTCGATTCACACCTTTCTGAGGAAAGGGCATCTCTGTAAAACACTTGACTGACACTATCTCCTGGAGGAACAAATTCTTAATGCGCGATACTCCTTCTGTCAAAACAGCATATCAAAATTGTTTTCATCTTTGATTTCCTCATTCGAGGTTCCTCGGTCAAAGGAGATGTCTCAGTGTGCCGCTCAGGAGCGCCCCCAAAAATCCAGGATTCATCATCTGTGATCGCACGACTGAACCATCCGTGGGTACTGGCAATCCCCCAAGAAAATCAACGCACATGTTTCTTCGGTTGTCCTGCTCAGTTGTGGGTTTTTTCGGCACCATTTTGGCACAAATCTTTCGCATATGCTTGACCTCGGTCAAAATTTGATGAACGGCGAAAATGTTTAGGTTTAACTAGTCACCCATCATCCTTATTGTAACACTTCGATCTGATCTCACAAGAGCACGCACATGTTCGACGCTTGCGTCGGTTTTTGAAACCGAAGGTCTCCCTGAACGAGGTTCATCTTCAACGCGTTCTCGGCCTTCCAAAAAATGATTTGTGCCAGCGAAAAACTTGTGCGCTTGGTTTAGAATGTTCCCATTGGCTTGTTTCAAGTTTTTAAAGGTCAAATTCGCGGATTCCCCAAGTTTAACACAAAACTTGATGGCATAATGTTGCTCTGAATTCTGCGCTTCCGTTTTCATAACACACAACAAAAACATAACTTTACTGATGGCGTTTTCAAAAATCACGTAATGGATGTACGGAGCTGAAGCTCGGACTGAGCATCTGGAAGGGATCAATACACTGATCCACGTAAGTAGAACAACGCAGCGTTGTCATATCACTCGCAGTGTTCTCAGTCTCATTACTTTTCCCACACGCCTCATACGAGGAAAAAGTGAAAATTTCTTGGTTGGGAAGTGAAAACCTTTCAGATTTATGCATTTCCTCCACTGTTCTGCCATCTCTAGAGCGCTGGAATGTTTCGACACCTCAAACTTCAAATCCCTCAGTTTCCCCATTGCCAAAGGTCCTTTGTGGTCAACTGCACTAGTCGACCAAAAAAATTTTTTTTCTATCACAAATCAGGCCTCTCTTCACATGCATTTAACACAGTCTTAAAGAATACTTGCTTCGTAATGGCCAGTTGTTTTACTCTCTGGAAGGTAATCCAGAGAGGAATCTCTCTCGTATCTACGGAAACACTGGACAAAGTAGGTGAAACTGGCTTCGCCCTTCTTGTGCACGGCCACCGACTTCCACTCACTGGTCTGATTGCTCTTTCGTGTGTGCCGTGAAATGGTGAACCTAGGCCTCGTACACAGTCGCACAAAATAAGTTACATTCATTTTATAACAATCCGAACACGGCTGAGAAATTGATTTTCGCATTTGTTTCTGATCGACATTTAATAAATTTAGCATATATGATTGAGCTTCCATAAGTTCTTTTGTAACATCACAGTTGAATTCCCATACGAGTGCTTGAAGACAGCGATGGGAGGATGCTTCGCAGAAATGCCTCCGACACCAGCACGAGTGTCTTGTGACCTGACTTTTGATGCTGCCGTTACGAAAGTCGAAAGCCAAAGACTGGCCAACCAGCTAAGAATACCCTAGTCACAGATCTGCCAGTGGACACTGGGAAGTCAATGTACACACCTAGAGTGATGTGCAACGAAGATGTAAGATATTTGATGCATTGTATGCAGTAACAGGAGGAGAAAATTACGCAATTTTTGTCTGTCTTATACCACACGCGCCACATATCTCCAGCAACGGTTAGGAAAGTTCCACAAGGAGACACTGATTCTGTTTCTGACTCCCTTTCCAAAACTTTACACACTCTGAAAACTAGTGGTATTGCTATTAACGTAATAATTCTTGCGCTACCGTCGTGTCATTATAATTATGCCCCTAAGCCAGCGATAGGCGTTCTTAACAAAAATCGTAATCCGTTCGCCATGACTTCAATCCTTGTGGGTGAAAACAAAGCAGCAGAGAGCGGTTGTAATATCCAATAGATTGCGTACGTTCCCATAGCTACCACACTACTATGAGCCATTTAACTGAAGCATAAATCTGAATATTGAAACTAATATTTAAGGGTTAGGCATTACACTTGGGGCGGCTGTCAACAATGCAACCGGCAGCCATCGTTAGTTTGTGTTGAGTCTGCGTAGTCAGTTACATTCAGTCGCGGAAGTAGGATGGACGGACGGTTCATTTGCAATGGACAGGAAAGATGAGTTTAATGTTTTTCGTACTGTAGTAGAGTGAGAATTTTGTGCAAAGAAAGTTTGTGAATAATAATAACTCCATAGTGCAATACACGAGCACGTTTGTGTGTGTATTCGTTTGCAGCATCGTGTGAATAAAACAGGATTATTGCCGCACATCCTGATTTTTACCATTGACTCAGTAATAAAAAGTTCCCACAGCAACATTACCCAGTTTCTTCCCTGCGAACATCATATCTGCAACATCACGCCGCGTTAGAACTTGGGGCACCGAGGCAATCTTCGGATGTGGCGTATAGGAAGAGGACACAATGTGATGAGTGAGCAGCAGAACAGTAGCAGCGCATCTGTAGAATCTAATACCAACGATGATTAACCCTTTGAGTCCCGATAGTATGAAAAACAATATAATTTTGAGTTTTTTTCACAAAAATAACCTTTTTTATCATGGTGAGCAATGAATAAAAGATCGAATGGATAAATATTAAGCAATTAATAGTTTTAAGGAGGTGGTTTCACTTAAGAATCACTGGGACATACAGTTTTCGACCATTCATCGTTTTTCCTAGACACAATCTGGAATCTCGAAACTGCCACCAACTCATAATGCCTAAAAATATAGCCCTAAATAACAGGCAAAAATGGGCATAAAATTTAACAAATTTATGTCAAAAATAAATACTACACCACTGCTTTCATTTCGAAACCACTCATAAAAGCTGTAGTACAAATGAAAATTTACATTACGATAACTTTAAATGTGGTGTCACCGCCAGAAACCACACTTGCTAGGTGGTAGCCTTTAAATCGGCCGCGGTCCGGTAGTATACGTCGGACCCGCGTGTCGCCACTGCCAGTGATTGCAGACCGAGCGCCACCACACGGCAGGTCTAGAGAGACTTCCTAGCACTCGCCCCAGTTGTACAGCCGGCTTTGCTAGCGATGCTACACTGACAAATACGCTCTCATTTGCCGAGACGATAGTTAGCATAGCCTTCAGCTACGTCATTTGCTACGACCTAGCCAGGCGCCATTACCAGTTTATATTGATATTATTATTGATGTATCAACAAGAGCGATGTTCTCCAATTATGGATTAAAGTTAAGTATTACATCAACTACGTACTTTATTTGCAACTATTAATTCCCTTAACTGTTCCAGACCTCACGCCAGTCGGCGTGAGCTTAAAAGCGTGCATTTCGGCCTCCTCTAGCAACACGGTGTTGGCTCTTATGCCAACACAGCATTAAACATACTTACTTTCACCGTCAATGATCTCCTCAATGTGATCACTACAAAAAAACATGTCAGAATCTCTGGAATCACGTAACACAACCTTTTGCTTTGAACACTGTAAATGACTGATACAACGCAATGCATTCGTAGAAGTACCTCCATGTAGCACTAGATTCCTCTGTTTTGCAATGGCATGTCTTTCTTCATGTCGCCCAAGATGTGAAAATCAAACGGTGAAAGATCTGGGCTGCACAGAGGACATTGCAATGTTTCCCAACCAAATTGCTGAATTGTAGCCTTCGTCTAATAGGCAGTGTGACGGCGGGTGTTATCGCGCAACACGTGCAACAGCATTCCTGGGCGTTTTGACTTAATGGTGTGTCGCAATTTCTGCAAAGTGTCTTCACAGCACCGCGCATTGATTTTAGTTTAGCGCTCGAGGAACTCGACGAGCAGAGGGCCCCTGCAGTCCAAGACGGTCATCATGAGCTTACCGTAACTTGCGTGAACAGCTCTGGATTTCTTTGGAGGGGGAAAGGTGTGATGTTTAAACTGCTGACTTTGCCGTTTGACATCGGGCTGTTGGAATGCTGTCGGACGCAATCATCCTGTTTCACGTTAACATACACCAACAGAATACCAATCGGACGAAGCCTACGCTTCAGCGATTTGGTTGCGAAACACTGCAACTCCCTCCGTACAGGCTGGATCTTTCACACGGTGATTTTCACACCTTTGGCTACCTGAAGAAAGACATTCGTGGACGTCGGTTTCAGTCGGACTAGGAAGTGCAAGAGTGGGTACGGCTGTGGATCCGTCAGCGGCCGATCACGTCCTACGAAACACGAGATGATCATCTCGTCTTCCAGTGGGATAAATATCTTAACACGTGTGTTTGTTACTTCTGAATGGAACAATTCCATGGTCCTGTTGTGGCGGATGTTTGGTTTTCATTGGGCTGTCCATTATAATATTGTTTCGCAAATTACACTACTGGCCATTAAAATTGATACATCAAAAAGAAATGCAGATGATAAACGGGTATCTATTGGACAAATATATTATACTGGAACTGACATGTTATTACATTTTCACGCAATTTGGGTGCATAGACCCCGAGAAATCAGTACCCAGAACAACCAACTCTGGCCGTAATAACGGCCTTGATACGCCTGGGCATTCAGTCAAACAGAGCTTGGATGGCGTGTACAGGTACAGCTGCCCATGCAGCTTCAACACGATACCACAGTTCATCAAGAGTAGTGACTGGCGTATTGTGACGAGCCAGTTGCTCGGCCACCATTGACCGGACGTTTTCAATTGGTGAGAGATCTGGAGAATGTTCTGGCCAGGGCAGCAGTCGAACATTTTCTGTATCCAGAAAGGCCCGTACAGGACCTGCAACATGCGGTCGTGCATTATCGTGCTGAAATGTAGGGTTTCGCAGGGATCGAATGAAGGGTAGAGCCACGGGTCGTAACACATCTGAAATGTAACGTCCACTGTTCAAAGTGCCACCAATGCGAACAAGAGGTGACCGAGACGTGTAACCAATGGCACTCCATACCATCACGCCGGCTAATTCGTTAGTATGGCGATGACGAATACACGCTTCCAATGTGCGTTCACCGCGATGTCGCCAAACACGGATGCGACCATCATGATGCTGTAAACAGAACATGGATTCATCCGAAAAAGTGACGTTTTGCCATTCGTGCACCCAGGATCGTCGTTGAGTACACCATCGCAGGCCCTCCTGTCTGTGATGCAGCGTCAAGGGTAACCGCAACCATGGTCTCCGAGCTGATAGTCCATGCTGCTGCAAACGTCGTCGAACTGTTCGTGCAGATGGTTGTTGTCTTGCAAACGTCCCCATCTGGTGACTCAGAGAACGAGACGTGGCTGCACGATCCGTTACAGGCAATGCGGATAAGATGCCTGTCATCTCGACTGCTAGTGATACGAGGCCGTTGGGATCCAGCACGGCGTTCCGTATTACCCTCCTGAACCCACCGACTCCATAATCTGCTAACAGTCATTGGATCTCGACCAACGCGAGCAGCAATGTCGCGATACGATCATCCGCAATCGCGATAGGCTACAATCCGACCTTTATCAAAGTCGGAAACGTGATGGTACGCATTTCTCCTCCTTACACGAGGCATCACAACAATGTTTCACCAGGCAACGGCGGTCAACTGCTGTTTGTGTATGAGAAATCGGTTGGAAACTTTCCTCATGTCAGCACGTTGTTTGCCGCCGGCGCCAACCTTGTGCGAATTCTCTGAAAAGCCAATCATTTGCATATCACAGCATCTTCTTCCTGTCGGTTAAATTTCGCGTCTGAAACACGTCATCTTCGTGGTGTAGCAATTTTAATGGCCAGTAGTGTACTTCGAAAATGTTAGCCACCGAGCTTTAATTGATTTTATTTATCGTATGACATATTAAGCGTTTCTGAATCACAAGAATAGCTATACATGTACAAATATTACTAAACTACTACATATCAACAGAGCTCCCCAGTAGAGTACGAGGGCGTGCTGAGAAGCAACGCCTCCGAACTTTGTATGTAAAAACACTTAAAGCTTTTTAAATAAAATTAACGTTATTAACACCCTACATCTTTATTTCTCATGTCTACATATTTGTAGCCCTCTGCCACAAGAGGGCTCCAAACTGTAGCGTGTAACATGGCGGCGTGTAGCGTAACCATGTTAGTGCATGAGAAACAGCGTGCTGTAATCAAGTTTCGAATTCGGAAAGTTTATCCACACATGGAGCACCGTCTCCTATAGCAAGACAATGCCACACTACACACGAGCACTGCGACATCTGCAACAATTCACTGTCATCATCCTCCATACAGTCTCGATTTGACCCCATCCGATTTTTATCTGTTTCCGAAACTTACAGAACACCTCTGAGGACGGCACTTCGATAATGACGAGGCGGTGCAAGCAGAGGTGAGGTTGTGGCTCCGTCGACAACGACAAACATTCTACAGTGGCAGTACCAACAGACTCGTCTCTCATTGGGGGAAATGTGCTCATTGCCAGGGTCAGTACGTCGAGAAATAAATATGTAGACATGAAGAATAAAGATGTAGAATGTTAATAACGTTTTTTATTTAAAAAGCTTTAAGAGTTTTCTCATAAAAAGTTCGGAGGGATTACTTTCCAAAAAATGGTTCAAATGGCTCTGAGCACTATGGAACTTAATATCGGAGTTCATCAGTCCCTTAGAACTTAGAACTACTTAAACCTAACTAGCCTAAGGACATCACACACATCCATGCCCTAGGCAGGATTCGAACCTGCGACCGTAGCGGTCGCGCGGTTCCAGACTGAAGCGCCTAAAACCGCTTGGCCGATTACTTTTCAGCATGCCCTCATATAGTACAAATGACAACATCTATAGGAGAGTATCAAGGTCTTTTATGTCGTTTATCACACTACTCGTCACTGTCAAGAAATCTTCGAAAGGACCCTTGTAGGCACGTGCAGGCTATTTTTATACAATATGAACAACTGTCTGTCGTTCAGCACTACGGTCACAAGATGGTGATGAAGATTTGCCCCACATTTGTTTGGTTGGTTGGAGAGTAAAGGGACTAAACTGCTTGGTTATCGGTCCCTTTTTCCGTGGCCATACAGGTCACGGATGAAAACTATACCCCAAAAGAATCCTATCACCTAAAACCTGGGGAAGGAACAAAATGCGTGAAACGCACTGTGTAACCACAAAATGAGAAAACGAAAGAAGCAAGTCAAAAGTGAAAACATGAACTAAAAGGGAAAAAGAGGTAGAAGGTGTTAAAGCAATATAGCAGATAGCCTGGGCTGGATGATCGCAAAAACAAGAAAAGGATGAGCCAGTCACTCTGCAACACACTAAAATCCTCAGCCTAGAGACGCAAGGCAAGAGAAACAGATATAATGAAAAGACGAACATCAAGTCGAATAAACAGCACCAGAAAGAGCGAGAAAAGGTAAAAAATTGCAGGTAGGGTGAGGACTTGGGAGATAAGGCCAGGCGCCCATCCTTGGACTGAGTGATAAACACCCCCCTCTCAAATAAAACTTAAAACTAGATCATCCACTAAGGTATTGTCACCTAACACCGTAGGAAGGTTAATAACAGTCTGACTCAAGGCGGCTAGATTAGAACAGTCCAAAATGATGTGGGATACAGTCAATCGAGAACCACACTGACACTGGGGTGGGTTCGTACGACAGAGGAGATGACTGTGAGTCAGCCAAGTATGGCCGATGCGGAGCCAACAAAGGACAACAGAGTCCCTGCGGATGGCTCGCATGGATAACCTCCACACATTCGTTGTCTCCTTTATAGCACGTAATTTATTTGGCGTACTTAGAGTGTGCCATTCGGTATCCCAGATCCCAGAAACTTTTTGGCATAAGGCTGATCAATCAGTTTCCAGTGTGCCAATTTCCAGAGTCGGTCTACCGGTAGTCCCTCTGGCCAGCCTGTCAGCAAGTTCTGTTCGTGGGATTCCGATATTTCCTATGGGCCCAGATGAAGGCCACTGAACGTCCACGGTTTTTGAGGGCATAAGCAGACTCCTGGATATTCATTACCAAAGGATGGCGAGGGAAGCATTGGTCAACAGCTTGTAGGCTGCTTAAGGAGTCACTACAGATGAGGAAGGACTCACCTGTGCAGGAGCGGATTTTGCTCAAGAGTGCGAGAGATGGCTACCAACTCTGCAGTGAAAACACTGCAGCCATCTGGCAAGGAGCGCTGTTCAGAATGTTCAGGATAAGCGAGGCCATTGTAACCATCTACCAACATTTCATTGATTTTAACCTGGTAACAGGCATGTGTGGATGGTAGCATTCATCCTGCTAAAGTTATAGAACATGTGTTGCCATTCAATGTTCTTATTAAGATCAGGCAGTCAGTGCAGCCTCAGTGGGCCAGGCTTGAAAATGGACCTGTATGGGTTTGAAACTGGCTGTCTAATAAATAACTGCATCTGTTCAGAAGAATTAATAAACGCTTTACGTTTCCCTCTAGCATCGAGCCATCAGTGTAGATTATTTCAGAGCCCTGTTGGCGGTGGAGGGCCTCAGGTGGAACTGAGTCTTTTGGGCCTTGCAATAGGTCCAAACGAAGCTGTGGCTTAGGCATGGATCATGGAAGTGTACATGAGTGGACCCAGAAAAAAGGTGGGAGAGGAAAAGAATCGAGTTCAGTGAGAAGGGACCAGACATGAACTGAAATTATAATCCTTGACCTGGGCTGCCATTGCAGGAGATGGATTGCCATGCTAAGGAAAAGGAGACGGTAATTTGGATGTTGAGGCGAGCTACGAATATGCGCAGTGTAATTTGCTAGTAGGTGTTGTCACCTGATCCACAATGGTGGAATCCCAGCTTCCACGAGTTGGCTGTTCACTGGGTTCATTTGGAAAGCTCCTGTCGCAAGTCGAACTGCATCGTGGTTACAGGGTGCACCATCCACAATGCTGAGAGCAGTGCTGAACCATATTAAAGGCGCCCATAGTCAAGACGAGACTGTACAAGGGCTTTGTACATCTGCAAAGTGTAGGGTGACCCGCACCCCAGTTGGTGACTCAGGCATTGAAGAGTGTTAAAATGCCGCCAGCACTTTCGTTCAAACTGACGAAGATGGGGAAGCCAAGATAAGTGGGCATCAAAAACCAGTCCTAAAAAGCGATAAGTCTCCACTACGTTAGATAGTTGGTCATCGAGGTAAAGTTCTGGATGTGGATGGACACCAAAATGACAACAGAAGTGCATGAGGCAAGTCCTGGTGGCTGAATACTGTCAGCCATGTGTTACGGCTCATGACTGGGCCTTTCATATGGCTAACTGCAGTCGACGTTCAGCCACACCAACAGTGGATGAGCAAACGTAAATACAAAAGTCGTCAGCATATAAGAAGGGTGATACTGAGGGCCCCACAGCTCCTGCGAGACCATTAATGGCCACTAAAAAGAGTAGGATGCTCAGTATGGAGCCCTGCAGGACCCCATTCTCTTGGATATGGTGGGGAACTGTGTGAAGCACCGACTCGAACTCAAGGTGCAGAGCGACAAAATATTGTGCATAAAAATCGGGAGTGAGCACCAGAGATCCTACTTGTGCAATGTAGTGAGGATGTGTTGCTGCCAAGTGGTGTCATAGGCTTCCATCACGTCAAAAAAAGAAGGTAGTAGGGTGATGAGGACGGGAAAAGATCGTTCAGACGGCAGACTCCAGGTATAGCAAGTTGTCAGTGATGGAGCGACCTTGGCGAAAACCGCGCTGGGACGGAGCCAGAAGACCCCGTTACTCAAGGAGCCAACACAACTGTTGGCTTACCATAGGTCTGAGCAGCTTGCACAGAACGTTGGTGAGGCTAATAGGACGATAGCTATCCATATCTAGCGGGTCCTTATCAGGTTTTAGCATTGGAACGATGATACTTACTCGCTATTGTGATGGAAATATTCCATTGTTCCAGATGCGATTGAAGACAGCAAGGAGGTGGCGCTAGTAATCCACTGACAGATGTTTAATCATTTGGTGATGAATGCAGTCTGGCCCAGGGGATGTGTCAGGAAAATCTGCAAGGGCACTGAGAAATTCCCACTCGTTGAATGGAGCATCATACGGCTCAAGGTGGCATGTAGTAAAAGATAGGTGTTGTCATTCCACCCACTGTTTTAGGAGACAAAAGACATGGTGGTAATTCTCAGACACAGAGGTTCGAGCATAATGTTCGGAAAAATGCTTTGCGGTTGCATCTGGGTTGGTATATACAGCTCCATGTTTGGAAATGCCATGTATACATGTAGGGGTCTGATATCTGTAAAGGTGTCTGAGCTTAGTCCAAGCCTGGGAAGAAGAGGTTTGTGTTCCATTGGTGGAGATGCACCATTCCCAGCACTCCTGTTTCCGCCTTTTGATTAGCTGATGGACCTGTTTGAAGGCAACAAGGTGCTCCAGGGATAGGTGCCGCCTATGATGTTGTAGGGCCCACCTATGATCCCTAATGGCCTCAGCGATTTCCGATGACCACCAAGGCACTGTCTTCTGCCAAGGAAAATCTGAGGAACAAGGGACTACCGATGCAGCTGCAGAAACAATTGTTGTAGTTACATCCTGGATCACCACATTGATGTTGCCATGCGATGGAGATCCAACAATGGTAGCAGAGATGAAAGCATACCTGTCATCCTTGGTAAGAGCCCATCTGGGCAAGTGTCCAGGTGAGTGACGCCAGGGGAGGGACAGGAAGAGCAGAAAGTGGTCACTACCATGAATCTCCATTGGATAGACCACAGAAAGCCAGGACTGCAAACTGAGGGACCAATGACTGAGTATGTGCCATGTGCCACACTGAAATGAGTGGGTGCACCTGTATTTAGCAAGCAAAGGTCGAGCTGAGTTAGTACATTCTTGACAACTTTACCACAGCCAGTAATCTTGGTTCCACCCCACAAAGGGTTATGGGCGTTAAAATCACCCAGAAGAAGCAAAAATGTGGGGGGTTGGGAAATTAGTGCAGTCAATATATGGTGATGTACTTCACCATCTGGGGGAAAGTAGATATTGCAGATGTTAATTTCCTGCCTTGTCCTCACACTGACAACCACAGTTTCTAAGGGTTTTTAAGGGGGCACAGGTTCGCCATATGCAGAGGTAAGGACATATACACACACTCCACCTGACATTCTGTTACAGTCAGTACAATTTCTGTAATACCCCCAGTAGCCACGAAGGGCTGATGTTTGCATTGCCAGGAACTAAGTTTCCTGAAAGGTAATGTACAAAGCAGGTGTAACACTTCAGAGTTGTCATAACTCAACCAGGTGGGGGGAAAACAGCCGCAATTCCACTGGAGCCTGATGCTTTCTGTAGCCTGGGAAGGTATGATGTGGCTAAGGAGGCAGTTTACGCCTCAGGTGCACATTCTGCCACCTGTTGAGGGTTTGTGGCCTCTGTGTCCATTGGTTCTAAGTCTCTGGGGAGATCTAGGTCCTCAGAGGACACTAGGACCTCTTCCTCATCCTCAGAATTGGAGCCTGCTGAAAGTGTTGGTGTTGGGGGCCTTCTTGATAGGCTTCTTCTTTCTGCCCTCTCACTTCTCTTTTGGCTTCTTTGGCTGGGAGGGCTGCTCTGAGTTTGTCTCAGCAGAATTCTAGGAAGGCAGTGTCCCGAGGGACCCCTTCCTTGCAAGAGGAGCTGGAGGAGACTGTTGCATCTCCAGCCAAGGGGGGGACCAATGTCTGAAATTGCTGGGGGTAGGGGGGGGGGGGTTTGCTCCTGAAGTAAATGTTAGGGGTGCAACGGGAGGAGGAGTGCCCCCAACCATCAAGGGTGCAGGCATAGTCTGGTGGCCTAAAGGCCCACTTTGAGAGGAATGGCTGATGATCATGCTATTTCCATAAAAGGCGATGGCATTGTAGCAGTACCATATGATGACGTCATGTGTACAGGGTTAAGACAGTCGTACTTCTATTTTAGCCTCTATGTAGGTCAGCCTGTCCAGGAAATTATATTCCATTATCTTCCTCTCTTTCAGATCAATGGCGCAGTCTGGCGAACAGTGGGAATGGTGATCTTTGCAGAGCACACAAATAGGAGGAGGGGCACAAAGACGTCCACATTACTAACACGTGGGGATGACATTACATTGACAGTACATGTGCACAAATTTCCATCATTTGAACCACCACATAGTGGTAGGAACATAGTGTTTAACGTCACACTGGTATACCGTCATCTTGACCTTTTCAGGCAATGTATCACCCTCAAAGGCCAAGATGAAGGCACCAGTAGAAACCCTGTTGTCCTTAGGCCCCCTATACTACACACGCCTGACAAAGCAGACGTCTCATTGCTGTAGGTTAGTGTGCAACTCATCATCAGACTGTAGGAGGAGATCTCTATTGAATATAATCCCTTAGATCATGTTCAAGCTCTTATGGGGGGACATCACACAGCATGTCACAGGTGAAAACTGCCAGTGACTTGGCGGGGGAGGTTGTTTTTATCAGGATTGACACATTTCTCACTTTGGACATGCCTGCCACTTTCTCGAACTTGTCCTCTATGTGTTCTACGAAAAACATAGGCTTTGTCATTGAAAAGGATTCCCCATCATACCTGGCACCAACTGAATATTGCAGAGAGTATGTCTCACCTTGATTCTTAGCCCTGCATCCCTCCCATGGGGTAGCCAGGGAGGTGAACGATTTGGGGTCATATCTGTCAATATTGAACTGGCCTTTTCCACTCTTGGAGACTGCTGGGGCGGTATGACTGTATGACCACCACTCCAATCAGGGGCTCTCTCCACGAGCGCCACCCAGCCACAGCAAAGGCCACCTAGGATGATGGCCATCTGGAAGTCCTGAAGCTCCAGGAAGACTGGATCTATTCCTTGGCATACATGGGAACTTCGCATCTCAGGCATCAGCAGTGTGATCCCTGTTGTCAGGGGGCTACAAAGAAGAGGGTACATGGCGAGCTCTCCATGATGGACAGGCTACCGTGCTGGGTATTGGCGCAAAAAGTGCCATCGTTATCATGGGTGCATAAGAGGACAGTGGGCAATGGATGTAGATGATGCACCTCGTATGGTGTCCTCGCCCAAATAGCTGGATTACAGGCAGGGTTGCAGAGCCATGACAATAATACACTTCTGGAAATGGAAAAAAGAACACATTGACACCGGTGTGTCAGACCCACCATACTTGCTCCGGACACTGCGAGAGGGCTGTACAAGCAATGATCACACGCACGGCACAGCGGACACACCAGGAACCGCGGTGTTGGCCGTCGAATGGCGCTAGCTGCGCAGCGTTTGTGCACCGCCGCCGTCAGTGTCAGCCAGTTTGCCGTGGCATACGGAGCTCCATCGCAGTCTTTAACACTGGTAGCATGCCGCGACAGCGTGGACGTGAACCGTATGTGCAGTTGACGGACTTTGAGCGAGGGCGTATAGTGGGCATGCGGGAGGCCGGGTGGACGTACCGCCGAATTGCTCAACACGCGGCGCGTGAGGTCTCCACAGTACATCGATGTTGTCGCCAGTGGTCGGCGGAAGGTGCACGTGCCCGTCGACCTGGGACCGGACCGCAGCGACGCACGGATGCACGCCAAGACCGTAGGATCCTACGCAGTGCCGTAGGGGACCGCACTGCCACTTCCCAGCAAATTAGGGACACTGTTGCTCCTGGGGTATCGGCGAGGACCATTCGCAACCGTCTCCATGAAGCTGGGCTACGGTCCCGCACACCGTTAGGCCGTCTTCCGCTCACGCCCCAACATCGTGCAGCCCGCCTCCAGTGGTGTCGCGACAGGCGTGAATGGAGGGACGAATGGAGACGTGTCGTCTTCAGCGATGAGAGTCGCTTCTGCCTTGGTGCCAATGATGGTCGTATGCGTGTTTGGCGCCGTGCAGGTGAGCGCCACAATCAGGACTGCATACGACCGAGGCACACAGGGCCAACACCCGGCATCATGGTGTGGGGAGCGATCTCTTACACTGGCCGTACACCACTGGTGATCGTCGAGGGGACATTGAATAGTGCACGGTACATCCAAACCGTCATCGAACCCATCGTTCTACCATTCCTAGACCGGCAAGGGAACTTGCTGTTCCAACAGGACAATGCACGTCCGCATGTATCTCGTGCCACCCAACGTGCTCTAGAAGGTGTAAGTCAACTACCCTGGCCAGCAAGATCTCCGGATCTGTCCCCCATTGAGCATGTTTGGGACTGGATGAAGCGTCGTCTCACGCGGTCTGCACGTCCAGCACGAACGCTGGTCCAACTGAGGCGCCAGGTGGAAATGGCATGGCAAGCCGTTCCACAGGACTACATCCAGCATCTCTACGATCGTCTCCATGGGAGAATAGCAGCCTGCATTGCTGCGAAAGGTGGATATACACTGTACTAGTGCCGACATTGTGCATGCTCTGTTGCCTGTGTCTATGTGCCTGTGGTTCTGTCAGTGTGATCATGTGATGTATCTGACCCCAGGAATGTGTCAATAAAGTTTCCCCTTCCTGGGACAATGAATTCACGGTGTTCTTATTTCAATTTCCAGGAGTGTAGGTGCAGAAGGTCTCAGCGCATGATGGATATATGATGCACCGTGTAAGGCGTCCTTCAAAAAAATGGCTCTGAGCACTATGCGACTTGACTTTGGAGGTCATCAGTCGCCTAGAACTTAGAACTAATTAAACCTAACTAACCTAAGGACATCACACACATCCATGCCCGAGGCAGGATTCGAACCTGCGACCGTAGTGGTCGCCCGGCTCCAGACTGTAGCGCCCAGAACCGCACGGTCACTCCGGCCGGCAAGGCATCCTTCCCCAAATGGACTGCACACATGTAGAATTTCGAAAGGCAGAGGTCAAACCTTAAAAGGGGGTCATAAGACTTAAAGCCGAAAAGTAGCAGACTCCTTTCAGTCACCTCTTATGACAGGCAAGAATACTACGGGCCTATTCTACCCCCAAACACGAAGGGGGAAGTCCACACTTCCTGAGGCTAGTCAAATCCAGGGGACTTCTCCAGGGTGCAGTGCAGTTTCAGTTATTGTGAAAGAGTTTTGTTGTCAGTAGCGTTTCTGTTCATCGATGACACTGAATTAATTTTCAGCAAGACTCCTGGCTTTGATTAGAGCAGGATGCCTTGGTCTTCATCTTTTCTGCTCCATAGGGAATACACAATTCAATATTGGAGGGTTGGGGTTATCAACAATCTTCTGATATTCACATAGTAGCGCACTCTTCTGTACGTTATCAGGAAGTGGAATGTGACTCAAGATAGGGCAACCAGTATATGGGAGTAGATTGTACTGATCAACTAGTGGTATGCACGGATTTGTTAAGTAGTACGTCTATCTCCTTCACATATGAACTATCAATGAACTGCTGGGAAGATGTTACAGAAGAGCAGAAGATTCAGAATTTGGAGGAGACTTTGATGCAATGATGTAGTGCGTACTGTTTCTACAGTTTCAAACACTACTACTACAGTAACTGATGATAGTCTGGGTAGCACAGTGACAAATAGACCAGTGGGTGAAACGTATAGTACTGATACAGTAGCTTTGCCTGTGTTTGAAGAAGCATTTTACGGAAGTCGTGAAACACACTGATATTGAAGCGGCTGCAAATGTGGAATGGATTTATGTGCATGGTCTAAAGTTGGTTGTGAACCCCAGTCTTTTGGGAAATGTCACTTTCCACACGGTATATGTTTATTACCAGAAGTTAACGTTGCTAATCTCCTTCAGATTCTTCAAACTTTTCAGCACAAATTTTCTGCTCCTCATTCACTGATGCTTACCATCCCAAAACTCATTGTGGACTTCGAAATTCATAATAAACTGAGCACTTTTATTGATTAGTAGTCCTAAAGAACACATATTGATATGTATTTCATTGTTATACTAGATAACACATTTTGTAACTTAAAGGAGCAGTCACAGTGTCCCCTATGATTACGGTTATCGTTTTCAAAAGCAGCATTAATTACATAACGCACACCTTACGCTGCGAGCTGCTAGTCGCCAACAATGGAGCAACTACAAGGTGTACAACTTTGCTTCCGCCGTTTTTTCCCCAACATTTGAGGCTTTAATGCAAGAAATTGGTTACACATGTCTCATTCAAAGTATTTTCCATCGCTGACCACTACTTTCTTCCATCTTTCGGGCAGTGTACGGATCCCACGTCGGAAAAATTGTTCATCTTTTGAAGCGATCCAATTTGTGACTTCTTCATGAGATCGGAAGTGTTGGTCAGTCAGGCCATGCGCCATTGATCTAAACAGGTGATAATCAGATGGAGCAATGTCTGGAGAATATGGCGGGTGGGGTAGGACTTCCCATTCTAACATTTCCAAGTACGTTTTGACCTCTTCTTCAACATGAGGTCGAGCGTTGTCGTGCTGCAAAATCACTTTATCATGCCTCTCGCTGTATTCCGGCCGTTTGTCTTTTAATGCTCTGCTCAAACGCATTAATTGCGTTCGATAACGAGCACTTGTGATTGTTTCACTTGGTTTTAACACCTCATAGTACACGACGCCTAGCTAGTCCAACCAAATGCAGAGTATGATCTTGGAGCCGTGAATATTCGGTTTGGCCATCGACATGAAAGCATGGCCGGGATATCCCCATTATTTTTTTGCGTTTAGGGTTAGCGTAATGAACCCATTTTTCGTCCCCGGTCACAACGCGATGCAGAAATCCCTTCCGTTTTAGCCTCTTAATCAACTGTTCACAAACACACAAACACCGTTCAACGTCTCTTGGTTTCAGCTCACACGGGACCCACGTTCTTTCTTTCTGAATCATGCCCATAGCCTTGAGACGTTTTGAAATGGCTTGCTGTGTCACTCCCACTAATCGTGCCAATTCTTCTTGAGTTTGACGCGAGTCTTCACTCAGCAATGTCTCCAATTCTGCATCTTCGAAAACATTCTCTCTTCCACCACTATGCCGGTCTACGACATTAAAATCACCGTTCTTGAGGAGTTGAAACCACTCACGACACGTTCTTTCACTAATAGCGTCCTTACCATACGTACTTGAGAGCATTCGATGACACTCAGCCGCTGTTTTGTTCATATTCAAACAAAACAGTAACACCTCCCGCAAATGACGAGAATTAGGCTCGTAAACTGACATTTTCAATCAAGAACCACTTTATGATGCAGACACAAATCGACTAATGTTTGAATAAGGTTATGTTGACCGAGATCCAAGCGAACTGCCTGACGCGTGCGATCTGTTTCTTTCGACCCCTACTTACCGTTGTCGTCACCTATCGGCAAACAGCGGAAGCAAAGTTGTACACCTTTTAGCTTAAACGAGCAGCGAGTAGCAGCCTCTATGTATTTTTTAAAAAGTGGCTTTCGGCTGTGCACCCATTCAGCCAGCTTATTTTATAATAATGCACTAATATCAATGATAAGATCGTTACATCTACATCTACACGGTTACTCTGCAATTCACACTTGAGTGCCTGGCAGAGGGTTCATCGAACCATTTTCATATTACATCTCTACCATTCCACTCTCGAATAGCGCGTGGGAAAAAGGAACACCTAAATCTTTCCGTTCGAGCTCTGATTTCTCTTATTTTATTATGATGATCATTTCTCCCTATGTAGGTGGGTGTCAACAAAATATTTACGCATTCGGAAGAGAAAGTTGGTGATTTAAATTTCGTAAATAGATCTCGTCGCAAACAAAACCGTCTTTGTTTCAACTCGCGTATCATATCAGTGACACTCTCACCCCTGTTGCGCGATAACACGAAACGATCTGCCCTTCTTTGCACTTTTTCGATGTCCTCCGTCAATCCTACCTGGTAAGGATCCCATACCGTGCAGCAATATTCCAGCAGAGGATGGACGAGTGTAATGTAGGCTGTCTCTTTAGTGGGTTTGTTGCATCTTCTAAGTGTTCTGCCAACAAAGCGCAGTCTTTGTTTCACCTTCCCCAGAATATTATCTGTGTGGTCCTTCCAATGTAAGTTTTCGTAATTGTAATTCATAGGTATTTATAATTGGCAACCCTTAGATTTGTGCTTTTTATAGTATACCCAAAATTTATCATATATATATATATATATATATATATATATATATATATATATATATATATATATATATTCTCAGTGTATCAACATCAATCCTGTCTCTAAGGACACGTTCACATACAGTATTTGCACATTTTGAATCCACAGACATGCCCAAGGATGGACTTGAACTCACGAACCTTGCTTCTGGGGTACCAACGCTTCCCAGAAACTATGAATCCCAGCCCGCTAGATATCGTCATGGAATTATCGTTGTCAGTGCTCTTTATTCTCTGTAAGTTACTCTTCTATTCTCGATGCTGGCATTTCAGTTGGCGATTAGACAGTATGGAGAGCGTGAATTAACGTGATTACAGTATTCCTTGTGTAGCAGAGTTAATAAACATAATAGCTTACATGAATAACTAATTCCAGGTTTGGTCAGAGAACCTGTCTTCTCGAGACCACTTACTGAGCAAAAAGACAAAATGTAGCGTGGTTCATAGACTGTTGCAAGCCTCTTAATTTAATACTATTTTGCATTAGTGTCATTGCTCATTTATTGAAATAGTAACTCATTTGTCCCCACGAGGTTGTGTGGACGTCCTAACCATTCCACTCTGGGCAACCTGATACGGTAAAGTTAATACACCCCCACAGAGATCACTAGGATCAAACAAGTCATAATGCTCATCCATATTATCAAGATCTCGCTAATGGAAGGTTTAGTTTGGTCTGTTTCGCCTCATTTCAAAGAGGTCATCAAGAGACTATTCAGAGCAGTCAAACAGTGCATGTTACTTAGTTCATACCAGTGTTAAACGAAGTTCTCACACTACAGTAATAACTGAAATTAAGGTGTTCCGTCATAATATGAAAGATACATCCTTGCTTGAAACAGATAGTATATACCATGATTTTCTAAACTATGAAAGAACGTTTTGCATGATTTGGCTCCTTAAGCGATTGCTTCTATGATGAGACTGCTGGAGTAAAACGTAATTCAGCTTCTAATTATTAATATAGATAGAATAGAAATGTACCTAACACAACAGTTCATAGAAGGAGGCACCCTCCATGGTATAGAGTCGGTGTAAAGAAGCTTCTACACAAGCACTGGCTGCTGCACAACACATATAAAACAAAATAGATTATGGGTATGGAGATGCTAAATAAACCACGTTTGGCATTCAAAGAGGCAGTCCGTGAATCTTCAGTGACAACTATGGCAGAATGTCTCTGAAAAACCGATTGCAACTTCCCCCTCCTACCACGTGAAAAAGATCGAAATTTAGTGTAGTACAGTAAATGCAGAATTATAAACTTCGTTTTTAAATGTTGGTTTCAAAAGGATGAACCAGGAGTACTGTCCCAGTTTCTTTCTTGCACCACTGCAAAGATGATACAATATTAGTGTCAGTGGTGTTGAGAAACATCTGAAATCGCTAAAGCTGAACAAGCCTCCATGGAATTTCTATCAGCTACTATAGGAAATTTGTAGCTTAAGTTAACTCTTCCCTCAAATATAATACACTGTAGATAGCTCAGACAAAAACTGTGCCCAGTGGATGGAAGAAAGCATGGGTCACAGCAGTAGGGGAGCAGAAGTGACCCGCAAAACTATTGTCCGATATCACTTAGTCAATATGTTGTAGAAATTTGGAAATATTCTGGACTTAAACTTCGTATGTGGTGTCTCTAAGAGAATGACCTTCTTAGAGCCAACTAACGTGGATTCTGAGAACAACGGCCATGAGAATCCTAATTTGTGCTCTTTTCACATGACATACTGATAGCCATGGATTGAGGCAAACGTGTGGATGCAGTAGTTCTTGACTTCCGAGAAGCTTTTTACTAACCACCACAGTAACGTTTATTACCTAAAGTATGGATGAAATTTGTGATCAGTTACGGATTAATGTGTAGGGAGGACCTAGGATGATATCTTGGATGGAATGTCATCAGCACATGTAAAAGTAACTTCATGTGTGCACCAGCGAAGTGTGTTATGATCCTTACTATTCATGTTGTGTAGTCATGATGTGGGATACAGTAGTAATAGCAACGTCAGACTTTTGCAGATGATGCAGTTTTCTATAACGAAATACTACCTTAAAAACAGCCACACAAACATCCACACAGATCTTGCTAAGACTTCAAAGTGGTGTAAAGATTGGCTACTTGCTTTAAATGTTGAAAAATGTATAAATTAATATACTATAGTTGGAATCAGTCAACTCGTATAAATATCTGGGTGTAACAGTTTGTTGGCATATGAAATAGAATGATCACATACGACCAATCGTAAGAAAAACAGATGACAGACTTCATTTCTTAGGGAGGATACTGGGAAAATGCAGTTTGCATAGCAGACTTCTTACAAATCATCCGTGTGGCCCATCCTAAAATATTGCTCAACTGTATGCGACCCGTATCGAGTAGGACTAACATAGGATACTGGATGTATACCAAAAAATGGCAGCAGAAATGGCTGAAGTTTTGTTTTTTGTCGTAACAGAGTACCATGGAAATTCTCAAAAAGCTGAAATGAGAGGCACTTGAAGGTAAACGTTAACTGTCTCACAAAAGCCAACTAACGAAGTTTCAAGAACCAATATTAAGTGAGGAATCTAGGAATATACTACATTTTCCTATGTATCGAGCCCGTATGCATCGCAAATAGAAGATTGTGCATAGGCATTAAAACAGTCAATGTTTCTGCACTCCATATGTGAATGGCACAGGAAGAAACCTCAATATGTCAGATAATGGAAAGTGCCCTCTGCCATACACTTCACTGTGCTTTGTAGAAAATGGATGTAGATGTAGAACCTCTGTGAAGGTCCAGTCAAGTTATGAGACAGATATTACAAACGAATTCCAGTCTCCAGAATATTTCAGACATCCCTGCTAGTGATGTCAAGTCGCAGTTTGGATTTCTAAATAGTATTTATATTGCAATAGTATTTATATTGCAATGAGAATAGACAAATTGCATGGTACTGGTATATCCTATTACCTATTAAATGCAGTGTACTGTGTAAATCACAACATCCCATTCGGTAATTTATAATATTACGAGGTCTCAGTAAATTCTGCAAAATGGTTCAAGTAATATCTAATGGTAAACAAAGTATGTCAATAGGAAAGAGTCCTGCAGTAAGCTAACAACCTTCAGCCGAATGGGAATTAATTGTATGTGGTGTCCCACGAGGTTCCAATTCAGGACCTAATTTTTTTCTCATGTAAATTAATGACTTTCCTAGAGTAATTTTATCATATGCAAATGTTTTGTTAGCAGATGATACAAATATATTGGTAAAAACTAAATCGAGCATACTTCCAAAAAGAGTTTTGAACAGAAATTTTTTGGAGCATTAATTCTTAGAATCAATACTAGGCGTTAGACTAATCTTCATAAAGGCCTAAATACCAACCGTTTTCAGTAACTTGCCAGCAAATATAAGTTTAACTATTAACAAAGATAAGTCTTGCCGTTGTAATATGGGTGGCACGATGGTTATATAGTTTATGTTTTATACAATAACGTGGCACAACACCTAGAAGAATGGTAAGCATCTTAATGACGATTAGTTTAAGGGGACCCTAGCGAGTTATTAGCAGCTAAATCCTTTTACTTCATTGAAGAATTTCATAGCAGGATCAAACGTGTGTAATGCCTGAGTCAGATACCGTTTCAGTTGTGTAATGCAATCTGTGTGAGAAAGGCTTGTAAACTTTTTGTTTTGATGACGCTTGATTACAACAGCCAAAGAATTATCTTGTGCACTTTTGTATGCACACATTATAATGTTTTTCGTGAGCTTTTCAAGTAATGTCCAAGCGAAAATAAATGTATGCAATTTAGCATTTTGCACATCCTTGAGGTCCAGTATTTGTAGAAGGAACATTAATCGATCAGTTCTTTTGCACGAATTTTCGTTTTTCTGTCACATACCACGTCTTTAAGCAGCTCATCACTATAAGCCTCTGGAATGAACAGTCTACCTACGTTTGGTCATTACTCCTGGGTGTACTGGATTCCTTCCACCTTCCCAGAGAGTTTCGGATGGACATTTTACAGCACTACAGGTTTAGGTCTCCTTCAGGGCATTGCCTGATGAGAGGAAGAGCAGGGAGTGGGGAGAAGGGAGCATCGGGGAGTATGAGCAGGACTATTTCTGCTAAATGATCTTTCTTACATTTAATTACATGATGTCACGCTTTGTCAAGGCATTTTAAAACGGGTAACAGAAGTATGGGAGTTTGATGATACAGAAAGGCTGACGATGTAATGGAGCTTCTCCCTCACATAATTCTGCGCTCTAGCCTGTTCTTTCATCACATTTATCTCGGTGTAAAGTAATATCACTCAACAATTATGGCTTGTGTTTCTGTCATCTTTTCGAGTAGTAACTAGAGACGATACTGTCATCTACCTGCAACAACAAACAACAATTAGAAACGTCTGTTTGCACCAGCATCTGTAGACTTCAACGAATACGTTAAAAATACTTACAGTCATATGTATGTTCATGTTTGGTTTACTTTCACTAATTCTCAGTGAAATTAAACCAAATTTGTATTTCCTTTTTACGTTTGTATTTAGTGTAAGTTATCAGATTAGAGGTCAATGATGAGACGGTATTCCCTTCTTGTAAATAATCAGGGAAGTTAAATCATTAACCCCATTTTCAATGTCTTCGTTAGCTTTTTTACTTTATTTCGTAATAACTGTCTCAGACAGAGATATGTGTAAGTACACGTACCATGTGGTAATCCATACAAGTTCAGTATCACACCGTATGTGCAAGAACACCTATTAGTGTACAATTATATCATGCCAAAACTTACTGCTCGATTGTTCCTGTTATCTCCATTGCGCGAAAAATGTGCGTCACGAAGGAACTCTTTTTACATAAGCACAAATTTGTTTTCCATTCACATCATTACAGATTCGTGATTTTTATGAACTCCCATCCGCCGTCGTAATGTTCTTCAGCAACATAATTTTAAAAACAATTCATCTATACGAAAAATTTGTATACACGAACTTGGCGCGTCTTGTCCGCCAAAGATATTACATTGGAAGCTACAAGCACTGTTAAGTTTTGATTAGTAAACGCTGGTAAAGGGTTTCTATGGGAACTGGGTGATTACTGGGAAATAGCGGGAGTTAATGATTGTACACACTGTTCCACAAGCAACATCACTGAACAGAACGAAAAGGTATTTTAGTTGTACCACAGATAGTATGTAATTCCACAAGATGCACTAGGATATTTCACTAGTTTTTAATTGTATACAGATGTTCGCTGTTGGGGAAACATGACGTCTGATAAATTGTTCACTAGTTAGTACAAAATTTGTCCACAATGATTTCATGTATTCTAAGACAACATACTTGGCCAGAGCATCGAACGTACTATACCTCTTTCTTATTAAGATTTGTTGCTTTGAAAGCGTAACTACGGTACTGCCGGTGTAGATCAAATGTAAAACGACGTTCACCTGCATTTCTCCTAAGGGTGACTATCAGTACTCCTTCAACGCTGTATTTATTTCGGCGTTTCTTTACAACTATGAAATCATAACTCTGTGAAACGAAGGGTACCAATTCAAAAGGACAACAGTTGTGCAAAGCATATTTCATTACAAAAGTTAGGATGGAATGTATTAAGACTTATTTCTCGCATATTGAAATGCAATTATGCACACTTTCACCTACCTTAGAGGACTACTGGTATAAGGAAGTGTGGCTCGTGAGCGTTGACGCGGTGAATCGTCCAAGTTTTCGTTGTTATTAACTGACACACGTCAACAACGTATCCGATATTTCTGTGTATTGAAGAAACACAGCGTCACGTCATTATCCAGCCCCAGATGGCTAACGCATCTGTCCCTCACGCTTGCAATAACGTGAGTACCGTACAGAGTAACACATGCAACATACGTACGTCAAGACAATACTGCACGGAGCTTCTCTGGTCGGCAGAAAAGCAAAGTGTCTGTTAAAAGGAGGTGCTATCGATATCACCGTTTGTTCTACAGAAGTTACATTTACGTACCTTGCCCAGAAAGGCTTGAATAAATGTATACATTGTTAAATGAAATTACAACGTAAAAGTTCGAAATCTTTCGAAGTATGGCCATGGCAATATATAATGATTATGCTTTATTTATAAACTATCATATAATTAAAACAATTTATCGTGACACCAATACGCTGAGAAAACCCAAAACATATTTCTTGTTCTGTATTTTTGGAATCTCTTTAAATTTGCCATTTATTATCATTTCCAGAAAGTTATTTCCGCATGTAACAGCGGTGCGAAGGTAACCTCCGTTATATTATCCATGGAGTCATGTGCGGAGCACTTGTTTTTCTATTTCCCAGTATTGCTCTCAATGCACAAAAGCTATTGTAGATGTCTGACTGCTAATACTTCTTAGTCCGTTCAAGGAAAAATACGTTTTCTTTGACAGAGAGCAAGAAAACCACCAATCTGGAAATGATAGTGACTATTTATCGTGTTTTCCGAGGGCGGTTATTACAAATTCTCTGTCATACAAATACAGTGTATGGGTATGCGTCTTGGGTCAGTATCAGTACGCAGAAAACATTTGAAATTGCCCCCGATTACGTTCGTAGCGCCGATTAATCATCGTCGACCTATACTCGTTGCCTTAAAAAAGTAGGCGCCGACTACTCGTGTAAATGTTTTATATTCGATGTGGATTCATGCTTTGTTTTTATTTTTATGATCTTTTGTTGTTAATAATTAAAACGAAGCTTTCACGCTTCTATGATAATATTCCACTTATTACACGAATTCTATGGATACTCAGGTATTTGTGACTATAGTTCTGAAATTTACCACTGCACTCTTGGTAACATCCATGTAGGTTATAGTGTGGCATTGGTCACCCCCACCCCCGTCCCTTGAATTCTGGTTGTGGTGACAGATTGATCTTAACACAGCCTGAGGTATAGGTTTGGTTGAAAGATGACGATTTGGTTGTGAGATGGCGAAACGAATGAATGTGAAAGCCAAATAAAGGTTTTGATAACAAATTGACCGGTAGTACAGCCCAAGGTTTACTTATAGCTACACATAGGGGCCAGTCTTTTCGTGAAACACTGCAGTGTCTCAGACCGGAAGTTTAAGATAATTGTTAGTAGTCTGTGCCATACCTGTTACTTGCCCAATGACAGTAGACAGTATAACATGTTTCTTGTATGTGAGTGGTATCTGGTTTCTCCTCGATATTTAGCTTACTTCTATTATCAACCTTGCATCACATCCTTCCTTTAGCTTGGGAATATGTTTCATTTCTGATATTTTATCATGCCAGGTCTTACATCTGCAAACCACTGTGAAGTGCAAGGGTAACACTCAGAATTATCTTGGATAAATCTTTTCCATTAGCTGTTTTGTGGATTCTTTCTTCAAAAGGCATCTTTGTTGCTTTTTCTTTCAATATTTCACTCTCCATTTCCTTTTGACATTTCTCTTAGTTCTTTCAAATCTAGTGTAGCAAACGACTAACACTAGTTTATGGTCACTATCTATTTCCGGACCTGGATAACCATTGCATAATTTTATCTGATTCCTGTGCCTCTGCTTCATTGGTATGTAATCTAACCAAAACTGTGTTTTATGTGGCACCTCTCATGTGTACCTTCTTCTAAGAGAAACTTCAAATAGTGTGTTTGTGTTGACTGTATTTTGATTGCAGAAATCAACCATATTTTCACCTCTTCCATGTTTTTCCCCCAAACCAAAGTTTCCTACTGTCTTATTTTCTGCATGGGATCCCACTACTGCATTAGGACTTCTCATTCTTACAATACTGCCATTTTTAGTCAATTTCACTAGTTCTTCAATATCTTCACACACAGTCTCCACGTCTTCCAACTCATGAGCCAGTGTTGAGAAATATATCAGAATGATTACCAAGTTCACAGGTTTACTGTTTATCTTAACAATCATTAACCAGTCACTGACTTGGTAAGTATTGCCTACATTATTTGACTGTTTTCCTCTTATTATAACTGCCACTCCATGCTTTCCTCTTTTCTCGCTATCACAATAAATTACTCTAAAGTTATTATTGTAGAGGTTTCAATTTCCTCCCCGTCTTGTGCCATATAGGTCTACCAGGACTCTGTATTGGGACCATTGTTATTCTTGATTTTTATTAATGACCTACCACAACAGTTTCCATGAGCTGATCCCATAGTATTTGCTGATGATACCAGCTTTATTATGAAAGGGAAGAATGCTTATGAGATACAGCAAAAAATCGACAAAACAGCAGAAGTGGCAGAAAAATGGTTTAAAGATAACTGTCTAGTTGTCAATGACAAGAAAACTGTGTGGATGAACTTAAACCATATAAGGAACAAAAATACGACCAACGTAAAATTCACGTTATCGAATAGCCAAATTCACCAAAAGAATTACATAAAAAGTTTTAGGACTATGGGTGGATGAGCATGTAAGGTGGAAAAAACATGTAGAAATGCTTAACAAAAAATTAAGCAAGTACTGTTACGTATTAAGAGTGCTTAAAGTTTGCTGCAATACTGAAACAGTGTTAAGTGCTTATTACACATACATGCATAGTCTGCTGAAGTATGGTATAGTTTTCTGGGGAAATACCTCTTTTACAAATCAGTCTTTTAAGCTCTAAAAGAAAGCTGTAAGATTAATAAGTGATGCTGCTTACAGAGCACCATGTACAGGTATCTTCAAGGAATTAAAATTCATGACCTTACCATCCGTATTTATATTTGAAAGCATCTGCTTCATTAAAAACCATCAAGTTTCAGCTTTGAATAGTGAGATCCACAATTATCTAACAAGGAACAGGGATGACTATCATAGGGATGTGCACAGAAAATCAATATATCACGACGGTGCTGTTTACAAACCAAAAATTCTGTACAGTGCATTGCCAGATAGCATAAAAAAATACCAAACATTAACACATTCAAAAAAGGACTAAAAATCTACTAAGAAACAGCAGCATCTACAGCATTAATGAATACCTGGAATTTTGCTCAAATCTGTATGTTTGCTTCATAACTCTCTAAACAAAAATTCATAATTATAAACCATTCCCAGATAAAAACAAAATCTTTCAGCCATGTATGTACCTAATTATGCACCTAGTTTTTGTGCTGTGTTACTATGCTTAGTTAACTAAAGTACTGGTATAATAGTTTTAGTAAAATCAGCGAAGGGGTTTCGCTAGCATATATTCTATCTGTATGTACGTATATAATTTTATAATCAAATTAAGCAGAATAATGTTTTTGTTATAAAGATGTGTTGATACCAATGATAAGATTTTGTACATTATGTAAATATGCAATATTTTATGCTGTCCTGTACTTTTACAAGTCCAATGTCATGAATGTGATAGTACAGTTGCTAAATAAATAAAATAAAAATATATCTGTCTCGTTCTTCCTTATTCGGCCTCTTAATTTACCCAGGTTTCCCACTTTCAATATCATCCATAAATTTCATGTTCCCATCTTCATAACAGTTTTAGAGGGATTTCGCTTGATAATGATCTGAGAAGCCTTATTTACCTCTCCTGCCAGATCTCGAGTTCCAAGATCCATGACCAGCAGGTAATGTCTCATGAATATCAATTTCCATGGTTGCATTCTACTTGGGATATCGTAGACATCTTTCGTGTGGTGGTTTCTCGTTGCCTTGTCCATTCTACGTCACTGACCCAGATGCATTGGTTCGTCTGTCTGTACGGGTAGTTCTCATTCCAATGATGAAAGAGTGCCTTGACCTCAATTCACGTATCCACCATTGAAGGAGGTTGTTCGTGACACTGAGGGGAGCCACTTATACTGATGGCCACTGGTTCCCCTTCCAGTCACCTTTTAGGACAAACAGAGATTACCATATATGAATTCTAACCTACAACCCAAACACTGACCAGTATTCATTAGCATTAAAGAGAATTTGCTTCAAGTTAACATGAAAAAAAAAAAAAAAATAAACATATTATCTATTTCTGAAGAAAACTAAAAAACAGTTGCATTGTCTGTCAAAACAAAAGACAGATGGTCATTCATCCAGTTCCACAGATCTCATCATGCAGGAAGACTGCCATATATGAGGGGACAGTCTAGGTAATCATTAACAAAGTGAAGCAGGTGTTAGAAACTGCATTAATAATCAACTACCAGAACTGTTAAACTTCTGTAAATGAACAGTGCTCACTCAGTATAAATTTAAAACATACAAGTAACAGGAAAGGCCTCACTTAAAACTAAATCTGGTTCCTCAGTTACCATACATTAAATAGCCAATACTTATCTTTTACTGCTGTGTTAATATATGTATGATCATAGTGATGTGATACAATAAAGAGTAGGGACCTGTTTGCAAAGAATATTGCTAGCTGACATGCGGTTAATAGGAAACTTCAATTCTTGAATTGAATTATAGAAGGAGTAGCTCATGAAGTGTGCTTTCACACATCTGTTGAACTTACAGGAATGCTCAATTATTTGTTTGATGTGTAATAGCACTTTGGTGAAGACCTATACATTAGACTGCAAGAAAATAAAAACCTAGACAAGGAGACAAATTGTTCATTTTTTCCATCTCATATTGTCACTTTGTAAATCACAAAAATCAGTTAAATGGATTTTTATGCTCAACAAGAAATGCTGTTAAGGAGTATGAATACTGTGGCATGGAAATCAAGTGGAATACTGTAATGATAATCTGCATCTAGCACTCACCTAATGGTAATATAACCCAGTTCATGAACGGATATGAAGATGTTGTGTATTTCTGTACATCTAAATATAATGAGATCGTAGTATAAGGTGAGTTTAAGGTTATTTTGCAGATGTCAACCACAGTGAGAGATATAAATAATCTTATAGTAAATTTCAATATCTAACCCAGCTGAAAACTCCAGAATTCCAATGGCCAGCAAATAATAGGTACCGAACAGATATGCGCTACATTTAATAAATATTTTTCAGGTATATCTGACAGTCTATCAGCAGGCTACTCTCCTGTAGCAAAATCTTGCTCCGTAGAATGCACTTTTTATGAAAAATCACTTTTCTAATTCTTGCAGCAGTGAAGGAGATTCTCAAAATTTTTAGGAACATCAATAATCCCCTCTCATGTGTCCTTGACAATATACCTGTCCACACAATAAAAAGGACAATAACAGTGAAACCATTGTGACATAACCAACTCTTCCTTAAGAACTGGCATTTTACCTGAACCATTTAAAACCTTCAAATTTGTTATCTTTCACAAGACAGATGCTGACAACTACTGGCCAATCTCCCTCATCCCAACTGTTTTTAAAACAACCAAAAATATCAGGTTAACACAGGCAATGGTCTTTCTTGAAAAGTAGCTCCTTACTAACACTATAGCATTCTGGCTTTCAGAAAAGTAAGTAATTCAGTGAACTTTTTTCTTCAGATATTAAATGCATTTAATACAAAAAAATGCTTTTTGACTTGTTATTGGCCCAATAAAGGCTTTTTTCCTGCTTATTCACTTTCTTCCGTGAACTTGATGTGTATGGTATAAGAGGAGTCTTCAAGGGCTGGGCTTAGCCCTATCTATGCAACATAAGGCATTTGGTAGAAATAATATCTGGGAGAATAACAACGCATCATGATGAAATACCAGTTGCCTCACGACTCCTTCAAGGCTCAACCTTAGGTCCACTTCTCTTCATTCTGTTCATGATCTCCATTAAAACCTACCTCCATCAGTACCACCAGTACCTGTATCGTTCACTGATGGTGTAAACCTGGTCTCTTGCAACATTTCTATGCAGAGATAAGGGCTAATTTGTTTCTGAGGGTTGAAATATATAGCATTTGTCACACAAAAATGGATTTTAAAGGTCATGCTGTGATTACAACCACACACGGCATCATAGGCATCATAGCCAATTTTCAAGGAACTGTAAGATTATTGCTTGTCCCATGAATTAACATTTTAGACCATCTCATCCATAAATAAGGATCTGCATCTGTTTGATCTGATTTACCTCGTATATGATCACCACACCCACGTAAAAGATAATGTACATCTGACTGAGTAAATGCTACAGTAGTATATGGAACACAGGCATCATATTATATACTACACTACCATTATCAATAATAAAAACAAAACCATTAAGTAAGAATAACAATGGTATACTGCTCCAAAATTATTTCTGTCAATGAATGAACTGATGGAAACCAAATTATGTTAAATGTCAGCATAATATGCTTGCAACAGTGTAGAAGTTAACTTAGAGTTGGTTTTTTATTGACAATTCTTATCATAATATTTATACATTCTCTGCTGTAGTACATGTACATGTAAGAACTGTCATAATGATTAGATATGTGTTTTTGTTCAAATTTTCCATAACACATATCCCATACTGTGAAAATGATTCTGTTGCAAAATAAATATTTGTGCTGGGAACAAACATGAGGATTTGGCAAACACAGGAGAGACCTGTGCATGATCTTCAGTTATCTAGTGTACAAAGAATTCTTTTCACCAAACTAAAAATCAGCCATCAGCTACATAAAAATTTTAATTTCACTTTACTAGTTTCAACAGATTAATCTGTCATCTTCAGAGCTTTGATAAAGGTTTAAAGCATAGGTAAGCTGACATCAAAATAAGGATCACATGATGAAAACATCCTTCGTTAAAGTACAGCAGACTGTGACACATTCCAAAAAGTACATAATATATCTGATATATGGCAACCAAGTGAGTGATACCTGCAGCTCACTTTTTCTGTGTAAATACTTTGTTTACATTGGCTTCATTGAATTAGAATACAATTCTGTAAGACAACAGGGAGTGAAAGTATGCAGAATAATCTAGCACCCTGGTCTTCAAGTCACCACAATGAGAGAAACGCAAAAAATGCTGATTTGGCCTCTTTGATGAGATCTTTTTTGTATTCTATGTGATGGCTACGTTTCTGTGTGTTATCCATATGGACCTTAAGGAATTTTAAACATAGTGTTTTATGTAGTGTGTAACCAATAACATCTGTTTCTGCTACCATCTGTTAATTTTTTATTTATTTGGAATTGCATAATATGATTGAGGGTCAGACTGCTATGAAATGGCTGTAGACCTGTTCAGCTATCATCTGTGCCGTGTGTGATGGGGTAGTGTTTGGGCCCTAGATTAGTATGCTTTTGTCATTCAGAAACATTTCAGTTTTTGAACAATCATATAAAATTGTCGGAAGGTCATTTATACTAATGGAAAAAAACCACAACTCCAAAAAATAATTAATGGAGAGCAATAAAATTTTGGGAATACATTTGCCTAGGTAACATATTCAAGTAATTAACATTACAAGCTCACAGGTTAATGTAAGTACAAGATAAATAGCACAACAATCAGAAAGTTGAAAGCAAGCATGCAAATGTGTATGTGTTGTGTTGTGCAGGTGCCAGATGTCAGTTTGAGAGATGGAGTTCTGTACTTGTTGCAGTCGGTCAGTCAATATAGGGCCGGTTAATGCTGTTTGTAGATGATGCTGGAGCTGTCATTGATAATGTCCCATATGAGCTCATTTGAAGACAGAGCTGGTGACTGGGCAGGCCAAAGCAACATGTAGACACTCTGTAGAGCATGTTGGGCTACAACAGTGGTATTTGGGCAAAAGTTATCCTGTTAGAAAACATCTGCTGGAATGCTGTTCATGAATGGCAGCACAACAGGCTGAATCACCAGATTGACATAAATTTGCACTCAGAGTGTGTGGAATGACCATGAGAGTGCTCCTTCTGTCATACGAAATCACACTCCAGATCATAACTCCCAGTGTAGGTCCAATGTTCTATAGCATTTAGACAGTTTGGTTCCAGGCTGTCAACTGGCTTCCTCCTAACTAACACGTGACCATCACAGGCACTGAGGTAGAACTACATTTTACCAGAAAACACAACAGATCTCCACCCTGTCCTCCAATGAGGTCTCCCTTGACACCACTGAAGTTGCAAATGGCAGTACTTTGGGATCAGTGAAAGTCATGTTACTGGGCATCTGACTCCGAGCTGTCCTTGAAGTAACTGATTTGTAACAGTTCATTGTGTCACCATGATGCCAACTGCTGCTCAGATTGCTGCTGCAGACGCAGTGCGATGTGCCAGATTCATACGCCAAATGTGATGGACTTCCCTCTTGGTTGTGCAACGTGGCCCTCCAGAGCCTGATCTTTTTGTGACCATACATTCCTGGACCACCACTGCCAGCAGTGATGTACAATGGCTACATTACTGTAAACACTTTCTGCAGTATCGCAGAAGGAACATCCAGCTTCTCGTAGCCTTCATTCAAACTCAGCGAGTTGTTGATAATGGTGTCTTTCTTGCCTTGAAGGCTTTCTTGACTAACATCAACTCACCACACCAATATTAAAGGTAACTGATGCTCACAGCTGTTACAGCATGTATTTCAAGCTAACCTGATTTGCATCTTCATAGTGGTGCTACTAGCACCAATCTTATGCTGTTGGGATGGAATTTGAATAGATATAATCTTTCAGATGTAGAAGCACACCTACAAACTTTTGCTTATGTTGCACAACTCATTCTTGGTGTTGCAGTTTTTTTCTGTCAATGTATATTATTTAGGAACAAGACTGCACCCAATACTTAACTTTTTGGTTATCCATTCAGAATTCAAAAATCCCTGACTGATTATAAAGGCCAAAAGTACTACTGTCTAGTCAGAACAATGTTTTTAATACTCTGTCAGAGACAACATCATTGTCATAAGAATTATCAATTCATAAATAAAATAATGGTATTTGTTATCTCTTTAGGGGTTGTCTTTCCGGTGGTGTTAACAGTGTCTACTGGAGTCAATGCAGAATGTAGTTTATTCATCTCATAACCAACAGTTAGAGATCAAAGATTTTTGTACTGGAGACATGTCAAATTATTTTTAGAAAAGGTTATAATATTTAACATATTTAAGCAGACGTTTCTGAATTTTTAGACATGAACAATTTAACAAGAACATGTATAACACTTATAGTCATTTTGTAGCTTGCAATACAATTTATACACTATATTAACAATTTATTATACAACACATAATCTTTAATGTTTCTTTTATTTTCAAATTGCCAAACTGTCCTGCATGAATTCTTCAATTGAATAATAACATTTTTCCCATTTGTAGTTTTTAAATTTTGCGTCCTGTAAAACACAATTTATTTCTTTTTTGTTTACCCAGACATGTTTTCTCGCCTATTTGTCATATTCTGTGGGTCAAATTTATTTCTGTAAAATGTAATACAAAGTTGATGGTTGTGTATCTATTTTCTGCCTGAGAACACATGCACATTTTGTTTGGTTTGTTTTGATTGTTCATCTGAAAATTATATCCCTAGTGAAAATAAATTTTTACAGGTCAGCACTTTTGTGCCCTTTTTATCATTTTGACAACATGGCATTGGCAAAGTAATCACAAATAAATTTACTTGATTTTTAAAATTCTTTTTTGTGGTTAGTGGTTCTGTATGTCACTGTACTTACATTTTCCATCCTGCTGTACACCTCTGGTGGATACCTCTTTCTATTGCTATTGTGTGTACTGTTTTCTCACCTTGTTTATATATTTCACTGTCACTTTTTCCATCACATGTATTTTCCATAAAACAAGATTTGAGCAAACACATACAGCTTCATACTCGTTGCGAGGAGCTTCCAACCCAAGCAAGATGATTCTAATGCATTTGTGTATTATTGTAGAGGCAATATTTGCTATCATTGTCAGGAAGTAATAATTGAAATTGGTAGCCAATGATTTCAAGGTGTTGTCATTTCTGACAGCTCTCATCTGGGAACTCAGTTTCATTTGATTCACTATTATTATTATTATTTGTTTGTTACTTAATAATGCTGCAATGTTTTCTTTCCTTTACTCTTATAATTTTATTTTTGGAGTCATACAATGTATGGATTTTTTATAACAATCTCTGGGGTTTTACAGTACTTCTGATAATGAAGTTTGTGGCTTGTCTGTGGAATCCAGGATTGGTATGAGCTACTTTAATCTCTTGTCCCTGTTCCTGTTCAATGCCAAAAAGAATTAATAAGTAATAGAAATAAACTTTCAAAAGCAATTAATTTGACAAAATTTGACATTAAGGCCCATACACTTGGCAATACAGGAACACAAACTTAACATACTAGTACTTTCAGCAATACAGGGTCATTAAATTTAAGATAAGTTTTCAAACCTCTGTAGAAATAACACCACTGGTCAGAATGATGTCAAATTGCAACAGAATATTATCGGAGAAGGGGGAAAACGTATGGCAGAAGAAAAACAAATAGTTAAGAAATGTAGCAATAGATGGCACTGTAAGCACCATAATATAATATTGCTCGATTACAAATGACAGATCAATCATACAACAATGCCTAAGGCATCCGTTTGACACTAAACAAACTGTTTTACTCAGTGTGCATGGGTGTACAGGTGTGATACTGTTAGTTATGTAAGCCCATCCACCATGGCAAGATCATATCACATTAGATGGGAAAAATCGGTTTTTAATTGTCCTGAGGCCAAAAACTGCATAAAAGGTATTAATAACATAGGTTTTTAATTGTCCTGAGGTCAAAAACTGCATAAAAAGCATAAATCACATTTGTTTCTATTTGTCCTGAGGCCAAAAACTGCATAAAAACCATCAATCCAAATCAAATCAGATTATTAATTTCCATGTGACTGGCGCAAAACATTTTCAATATGCTGTCTACCATTTTCTGCAACAAGTTGAAATCGAGAAACAGCATATTCCACAACTGACTGAAGTGTTTCCGGGGTCACATTCAGGATGTGTTGTGCAATGTATGCCTTCAATGCAGCTAAGTTTGCAATTGGAACACTGAACACAACATCTTTCAGATAGCCCCCAGCCAGATTAAGATTAGGCGATTGGGGCAGACAGGCTGTAGGGAAATAGCAGCAATTAATTCTACCATTTCCAAAATGGCTCTTCAGCAGCTGCTTAACTGGAATTGCAATGTGCAGAGGTGCACCATCTTGCATAAAAATGGTCCCATCCACACACCCACGCTGTTGGAGAGCTGGAATGATGTGGCTGCTTAGAAGACACTCATAGTGTGTACCAGTGATGGTACCGGTAACAGGACCAGAAGCACCTGTCTCCCTATGGTAAATGATGCTGTCACGCACATGACAGGTGTTTTCATTTATGTATTCTGACACATACAGTGCCATCTATTGGTCAATTTTCACAATATTTTTTTTCTTCTGCCATATGTTTTCCCCCTTCTCCGATAATATTCCGTTTCAGTTTGACATCATTCTGACCAGTGGTATTTTTTCTACAGTGTTTTGAAAGCTTAACTTTAATTATAATCACGCTGTATTTTGGAAAGGACTTCAAAATCAATAGTTTTATATTATTCCAATAATTCACTGGAAAATGTTGTAATTTCCAAAACAGGAAGTACCTTATGACTTACTAGTTGTATACATAAACAGTTAATATGTTGCCCTCGCTTTACTAGGTTCAAGTAATTTTCACCTATGGGAATCAGCTAATACATAATTGGTATTTCTTATGATCAGTACAGTATAATAATTGATCCTCATCAACAGTTATTATAATATGCTCATAACTGAAGGTGCTGAATGAGAGTTAAAGTTAATTCCCACCTGGAAATTAGCCAGTTCAGATCATAGTGGTGGGAAGTATAAAATACTGCTGATGATGATCAGTCTGTTCAGTGGAAACAATAAAATTTTTATTTCCTTGCTGTTCTTCAGTGTGAATAACAATATGTGACAGTAGATTTCATCATTCCTTTTTTCCATATCTAGCTTTATACAAGCAACAGGCAGCACTATTCTTACACAGGAAACTCCCCATCACTCCCCCCTCCCCAGATTTAGTCATAATATGACCCAGTGGAGAGCCTGTCAGAAACTGAACACAGATCAAGCACTGAAAACAGGAATTAGGTATACTGAACTGTGAAGAAAGAAGTAAAATAGAAACAGTGAATGCTCCAAGCTCAAGATGTGCAACATCGAGCTCACATATGTAGCCACTCCATCATAGTTATGCGGTTATGGTATTGGGCTGCAAAGAGGGAGATCTGTGTGCAAATCCCATTCATGTCTCATATTGTTTTTTATTTTCTTCACAAAGTTATGAACTTTCTGTCTGGTTGTTGATGTGTCTTTTCATCTTCTGTATTCTTGGCAATTGTCATGCCATTCACTGGTTATAGAATATGTCACATGGTAAGAATATATTACTGTTGCAAGTAAATGTGATGAATAGTGATAGGAGGTGACATGCTGCATCGACCTTTCACAGAAATGAAAACAAGAAATACGTGGGTGTGAACTATGTTACAACAAAGGAATTCAAAAGCCAAAACTTCCAAAACTGAACACAAGAGTCATAAGGCATGGCATTTCTGTGGAACAAACAGTAGGTATGCATATCTAGGTGTCCCTTTCTTGAACCTTGCTGTTGCAAATGGATGTTACACTATGACACAGACACAAATCTGAATACAGCGAACAGGCATGTGAATAACCAGATGGACAGTTCATGATTTTGAGAAAAAACAATTTGTGCACGAGCAAGATTTGAACATAGATCTCCTTCTTTGACCTCCAACACTGTAACCACATAACCATGATGCTGTTGGTACATAAATATGCTCAACACTGCTCATCTTGAACTCGGACCATTCACTGTTTGTATTTTGCTTCTTTTTTCGCAGTTCAGCACACCTTCTTCCTGTTGTCATGCTTGATCTGTGTTCAGTTTTTGATGAGCTATCTTACCACTAAATCTGAAGGAGGTGTGATGGGAAGAATCCCTTGTTAGTGTTAGTGACTGAGAGTATGTTCACTGTGTGGCCACACAACGTAAACTCTGGCTTGCAAGAAATAAAAGTGCCTGCACATTGAAAGACTTGCAGCACACTCTGAGCAACATTTTCTAGAAAGAGATTACTCTAAATCAGGGTTTCCTGCTTGTTCTTATCAAATCATAACTGTACCTGTTGGTTAGAAACTGTCCACAACCACACTGCTGCTACGCTTCCCCTTTAGATTAGGACACTGATTGCAGCTGGTTACATTACCTCTCACATCTATCACAGTTAAAAAATCAATCTGACATTCACATGTAATGCCATGATAAAATCAAATTCAGTATGGCTGTGCCACATAACAATCCTAAGTCTGGTAACTTGACCCTGGAAGTTCGAAAGGCCACATGGGCTGCCACAAGGACCAACCCAATCTACAATTTTTTTATTGACAAATTACATATTAGACATATGTGTAAATTGTCGAAAGATGATTCTGTATCAATATTTATACATGGTAGTGGTGTTGCAATTAAACTTAAATTTATTGGGCATTGTACTGTGTATAATTTAAGTTTCAGTGCAATACCTCTACCACACAAAAATACTGATACAGAACCATCTTGTGACAATTTACAGATATGTCTAGTATGCATACACATAAGCTCATCAATAAAAAAATTTGTAGATCGGTTGGTCCTCGTGGCAGCCCATGATTAGTTTATCATGAAGGTCCGATAAGCAATTACATTCCTAGGTGGAAAATTCTCCAAGCTTGTAGCCATTTAACATAGAGCTGAATCAATGCAAACAGTGGTGATGGTAAACCATGCTTGCCCAACATCAACAGAGACGTCGGTCAGTGCAAAATCGACATGTCCACCTTGGAACACTGATGGTCCATGTAGAACATCAACTGTCTAAGCAGAATCAGCATTCATATTATAATCGTTATATCATAGGATCCCAGCAATGAACTGGAGATCACTATATCAATACATTATTAGATTACTAGTTTCAGCAATATAAACTGGACAATGATAGTTACATCACACAATAATTTACCCTAGTCTTGTCCCAGTAAGAATATATAGTGTTCACAAGAACATCAAGGTATTACAATAATGCACACTACACACATTTTACGTTTGTATTGTGACAGAGTGGTGTAGATCATTGCATGATGTAACTACCTCTGCCTGGTTTTATGGATCTGAAGATGGCATTATATATTGCTAAAACTTCCAGAAATACATGAACAGTTAACCATACCCATCCCTTCTTGTACTATCTTGATAACTCCATTGTCACAGGCATCACCTGTGCAGCCTTTGTACCCCTTAACTACATTGCACAATGCACGGCTGAAGTGCTGCTTATACAAATGCCAGTTTCTTCAGGAGCAAATGGAATACCTCAGACACCATATACATCAGTAATGTATTAACATAATGATCTTGTCAAATAAATAAGAGGTTTTTGTAAGAAGACTACAGTACAAATTCTTATATTGCCTCCTGCATTGACTGCTCATGTCGGGTAATCACAGTTCGTAGAATCGCCTACAGGTTCAGGGTTCCCAACCCATCCGGGCTGTGATCACTTCCCAGACAGACAGATGCCCACATACATATCTGCCATTTAATGATGCCAAAGAAGGTTGGGACATGTATTTGTAGCAGCTGAAACAGCATTTTTGCTGTTTTTCGGGTTCTGGATGACACTCTCCAATGGTCACTCTTCTTTTCTTTGGCTTCCCCATAGATATTTTTCTTACTAAAGAAGTTGACTCCACTCTCAAATTTGAGGAGATGTGTTTATTGCTGTCAAATTATTATTCACAATGATTACACATGGTCGCAATGCACCTCAAGTTTCATCAGTACCACAAGCAACCTGATCAGCTCTATTGCTTATGGGTGACAGATCTACAAGGATTGAGTCAATGTAGTGATTTTACTTCATATGCATAAACTTCATATGCAGATTCTTTGACCCAAGATGTAGTGGTCCAGTTGGATGCAGATCTGGATGTTTGCACTGCAACCCTCAAACTAGACACCCTTCCTTGGACAATCTGTTGAAAAATGCACACTTTTGAGATCAGGCAAGCGGCAAATGAAGGCCTCATGGCTCGACCCCAAATAGCAGTGGTCCAGCCGCCACTTATGGGTGGACTCTACATAAGTCTTTTCCCCAATAGTGATGTTGTGGTTCATTGATTTTGGACATGTCAATGACCTCTTAACATGTCCTGTTTGCATAACAGGGTCCCCTGTCATGTCTGACTGCTTCATGACACACCTGCAAGTGGACTGTCTGAACTGCTGGCCACACTGTGCCCACTGTGGTAAAGATGGGTGTCTCTGAACGGTTTCTCATCAACTATTGGGGCAGTAATATGACACTCCCCTCATGTCAAGGGACAGTGCATGAACTTCAAGCAGTTGTTTCTAAGGGAAATCCTTTCACCACTAAGTTGTTTCTCAATCTCATGATTGCAAACCAGAATATCTGTTTCCAGGTGGACACAGGAACTACAGTTCCTTTGATTAACCTCCATCCGTACTTGTACTATCTTGATAACTTCAGTGTCATGGGCACTACATGTTAGGACCACCTGTGCAACCTTTGTACCTCTTTACTGCATTGTGTGATGCAGGGCTCAAGTGCCACTTACACAAATACCAGTTATCGCAGGAGCAAGTGCAATAACTTGGCTACTTGCTCACAAAAAAAGGGCTACAGCCCACTGACTGCAACATTTTTGATTGACTGTCTACCTGTCACCAAACCTTACAGGAGCCGCACATTTTTTTGGGAAAGGTGAATTATTTTTCTAAGTTCCTTACATAAGTGGCCCACATTATGCGCTGCCCTTTTATACCTTGTGTGCACAATACTACCACCATCTGTATATGTGCAGGTCATGCACAATAAGTCCATGAACACTGCTGATATGACTGGGCAGGTTGGCACTTCCTTTGAAAACTTCAGGCTGAGTAAGGGGGAAAAGCTTAATGCAAATGTGCAAGATATCTATGCCAATCCAAGAAAAGAATTATGAACACTGAACATAAAACGAAATGCTGCACGCCACAAAGTGTTGAAATAGCAGCAGTCTGTATTCAGCCCACTCCTGTGTGGTAGCATAGAAATTGTAGAGGAGCCGGTTCATGTCCACTGCCATTTTCAGCAGCCTGGGCAACATGTTGAAGTGGGGCTTGCTGCGGAATCTGTCGGTCCACCAACAGCAATGTCACCTTATCCATCACTTCACTAAACTACACTGACTGATACTTGGAAAGTTCATGCAACATCACAGGTTCCTCTTAGTGGGTGGCTGCCATGACAAAAAAAAATAACTGACCAGTAAAACAAGATGTAGAAAAGACAAAGAAACAAAGAGGAGCTCCTCCAAAACCTAAAGCTGAAAGCTGCCCAATCAAAATAGGAAAAACAAGTGTAATAATCACATTTTGGAAGTGATGGACACAGAACTAGAAAGCAAGGACATGCCACCACATCAGAAAACAGAAACCAACACAAGAAGCAGCCTCTGTCACCATTTTGTCATATCTGTGAATAGTGGAACAACAAATAACAAAATGTGTGAGTAATCAAGAAAGTTTATTCCTCTACAAGTGAATAAAGAAAACAGAATAATACAACTTCAGTGATGGGGCTAGAACTGTCACTGGGATGGCAATCAGCATCATCCTTGGATGAATACAATATCTGGAGTACTGAATAGTAGAAATCTCTGAATAGTCCAGTTCAAAGCATTGTTGAGTGCAGATGAGGGTGAACCAAATGGTGTGGCACTGAGGTATCAGCAGTAGTGAAGTCTAAGATGAAGCTGCCACAGTGAGGTGCTGTGTGCGCTTATAGAGCTCTGGTGTCATAGGTACATGCCTGCTGTCAATGAGTCTATGTGTGACACTGCAGGATAGGTGCAGTACAGTTGCGCAACTGTTTTACGTAGGTGCACCAGCCATGCATTGCTAAGTTTCCTGCAGCAGCAGCTATGTGCATGGGCTGTGCCTGCACTGTCGAGTTGGGCAGCGCTGCACATGAGCCAAAATTGCCGAGTGTGTGCTATGAGACACGTGATCAGAGGCTACATGGTGGCAGGTGCCATGATGTAGGCATTGATGATACCACGACAGGTGACCTGGGACTATGAAAAGCAACATTTATAATATATCTTGCCACTGTGCAATACTGCAGTGGATGTCAGACACAAAGAACATCAGAAGCACACCTGATTAAGCCAGGCAACTAAATTAGCCATTGTTGAGCACTGCCTGGAACTCAATTATTCCTTGAAGTATAAGGAAGGGATCTGGCACAGATCTCCAGATACTGGGACAGTATTATAAGAGAGTCAATAGAGATAAAGGTAATGGAAAACATTATGAATTGTGACTCTGGGTACCAAGTCAGTAGAGTGTGAGATATCCTCTCTCGTAGTATCTTTGCTCGGCTAGTCGTTGTCTGTCATAAGGGAGTTCGGGTCACGAGTTCAGGCTGACAGTGAGTTCGAATGCGTCTGGAGTGCAGTCCGGACCTGCCAGTCAGGGAGTTGCAATGTGGTACTAGTGCAGGTGAGTTGGAGCAGTGAGGTCTGCATCAACATAGCTCGCCCGACCATTGCCACCACGCATTACTTGGGCCGTGCCACGGTCTTGGTGGATTGTCGGTTGGTCGTCCTACCGGACGATGTGCTTTGGCTCAGTGATTGTTCATGAGTTGGCTCTCTCTCTCTCTCTCTCTCTCTCTCTCTCTCTCTCTCTGTGTGTGTGTGTGTGTGTGTGTGTGTGTGTGTGTGTGTGTGTGTGTGTGTGCGCGTGCGCGCGCGTGCATTGACTCCCAATTTGTCTTCATGCTTGCTTAGTTGCTGTTGACCATTTTTCAGGTCTTCGTGCAAGTGTTTGTCAGGTTGTGTGTGTAGTTGGCGTTATTTCCACTGATGACTATTTAATGTGTTGTTGCCATGCTGAGGGGAGTCAGTCAGTTCGTGAGGACCAAGGAGGATATCTCCATGTGGCACAGTCAGATGGGTCCACTGGTGGTACCTGCGCAGTGTCAGAGCGTGTGTGGAGCTGTCCGATCGCTACGAGCTTATTGGCTCACCGACCCAGGACGTCAAAGTTGAGTGGTGTCTTAAGTACCCAAGCCACGTCCATTCATGTTGTGTCATTTGTTTTGGTGGTTTACTGTTGAGTGTTTGTAGTGGTAAAATCAAGCCGCTGTGTGGTGGAATTAACTATATTGGTTCCCTACAATTCAAGTGCACCAGCGGAATTTTCCGCCTTGTGACCGTTAGTATTCCGGTTACATTCCCTGGCCACTGACATCAATTCGGGCAATGTTATTTTTTGGTGGAGTTAACTATATTACCTTATTTCAAATTCAATTGTACCAGCGGAATTTTCTGCCTTGTGGCTGTTAGTGTTCTGGTTACCTGCCCTGGACAGTAACGTAATTTCAGGCAGTGTCCTTTCCTCACCTGTTGTCACTGTCCAACACGGTGTGTGGTTTTGACAGCTTAAAACATATTTCATTGTGGATAATCACATCCGTAACAGTTTGGCCTTTGAGTTTTCATGTACCGATTGGTGGCTAGCAAGTCGTTTGGTCGGTCGGCCCGTGACTGTCTCTTGGTTGGGCTACCAATGGATCAAGTGTAGTTGGGCCCACCACCTGTCTCACCTAAGTGAATGTTAATGTTTTGAGGGCAGGCCCATCCCCACCTCTCCACAGAGGCATCTGAGTGCTGTTGTCTATACTGTCCTTTTCATGGCTGTTTAATGGTCTGTTGGTAATCTATTATAGCCAATGCTTTAAAAGCAAAATTTTTTTATTGTGTTTTATGTAAATCAAGGGCCTTCAGGCCATATAAGTAAGTTTGAATTCTGGAAAGTGGATATTTTGCTGAAAGTTACTGTTGTTGTGCTATCTTTTCATTTAGTGCACCGTCAGTCACTTAAAACTTAAAGATTTAAGGTATTTTGAATTTTTGGAAAATCAATTGTGGGCCTGCAGCCGCTTAAAACCTTATTCTTAAATTTAGTTATTGTCATTGCATTGCTTTTTCATTTAGTATATTTTTGGCCACTTAAAACTTAAAGTTTAAGGTATTTTTGAATTTTTGGAAAATCAACTGTGGACCTTCAACTGCTTAAAGCCTTATTCTCAAGAATTGGATTTTGAAACTCGTAGTTGTAAAGGTTTGGCTATGTGCCATTTTGGTTTAAATGTGTCGTTAAATCACAATAAATTACAATTTTGAAGTGAAACTGACTGCCACATTATTTGGCCCTTTCCACAATCCTAATCACCTGTTCTGCCTAGCGGGTTTAATGGGAATTTCACAGAGAACGGAATTTCAGAGCTAGGCCTGGCTCACCGGACTAAAGAGAGAACACTTAAGACCTTTCTGGTGGAAGCAGACTGAAGACAGAACACCTGGAACTGACCTTGAGGGGTAAAGGCTATAAGTTTAAATACTGGACCTGTTCCATTCAATGAGCAGTCACAGGTAGCACATGATGAAGATAATGAGTCACATTGTCAAAATATTAAGCATGAACAATGCTGATATCTGGCAGAATTCCTGACACCACGAAATGTCAATAGATCACTGGGAAACACTGAAAATTTAAATCAAAAGACTCTATGGGTAGGAAAACTACCAAAATGTCAAGAAGCTGCACCAGGTTTGACAGAGGAAAGTGTGGGTTTGGAGTTCTCTCAGTTTCCTGATGAGATGTTGAGATGGAGATGTAGTACCAGTTGTTTAAGGTTAAATATCAAGTACACTTTTTTTTCTACTGATTTTTGTTTATTTCAAACTAGTTTTTGACCTATTAGGTCATCTTCGGGAAACAACTGGCTAATGTCTGTAAGGGACACTTGTTCTTCAGTAAGCAAACATTATAGGTGAAGGTGCAATCACTTGCATAGAGTGTTGTGTATGAAACATTACTCAATGGACAAAGTTAAACACAATAAATAATTAAACTACACAATATTACAGGTTAAATGGTTATAAAGCCTTATTTGTGGTCTTGAATTTGACTGAGAAACTGTTAAACTGAATACTCTTCATTTATGTAGTGCAATGAACATGTTTTCTAACATTGTAAGCTAAACATCAGGCAATGGACAGCACTATACACAATAATTAGAATATATAATCTTACAGTATTACAGATTATATGGTTATGATGCCACAGTTTGTGAGGTTGTGACACTGGTTGAGAACTATCTAACTGAGCACCAGTACTTTATGTTGAGCAACAAACATGTTTTACATTGTAAATAACATTTTTACGAAATGGGTAATATTCAAACATAGTACATGGTTAAAATGATAAATTACAGCAGAACACATTCCCATTTTTAAGCTTCACATGATGCAATCAACCAGCCACATATCCACAAACCACCACACTGACATATACTGTTACACAAAACTAAAACATAATAGAATATCCTTTTCCATACCCCACAAACTTTGACAATATAAATTTTAATACTTTCATATTGTATTGTGGAATTTTTCTACCAAGACATAATGGAAGAGTCCATAAATAAGTACTAGTTTTTGCTAGGATTAAGCATCACATCAACTCCAGAGTGGCAAACAAGATAAAATGTTGGGCAAGCTTGGTTCTTGTGATAGAGAAGATTCAAGATATGCACCACATGCTACATGTGTTAACAAAAGGTTTTTTACACCTTCACCCTCTTCAGTCCAGTGTGCCAAGCCAAGTGCTAGCATTCCATCTTCAATCCAGTGCAACTGTCCACTTGCTGATGTTCCATTTTTGGTCCGCTGCAATTCTAGGTGTTCCCTCTGTAGTTCTCTCTTGTTAGAAGCATTCTTAGGTGATTCTTCTCTGTTCCGATGCACCAGGCCGAGCACTGGTATTTTAGCTTTGGTCCCGTACACCTGTTGTTGTGCTGGCATTCTGTTGTCGGTCCAGTGTGGTTCTAATGTTCCCCCTGCAGTTATGTCCTGCTAGAAGCATTCTGTGACATTTCATCTTTGATCCAGTGCGCCTGATGCTCTGCCTGGGGTTCATTTCCCATGTCCACACTCTTAGTTCTTCTTTCTGTGGATTTCTGCTCCTGTTCTCATTGTGTTTTCAGTAATTCCAATGCAGGATCCCCGGTTCTACTGAGTTCATACCCAGTGACATGATTCATGTGCCTTTCTGTCACCTTTATTTATGTTGGTTGTCTTATAACACTGTCCCAGTATCAAGGGGTGTCTGCCCAAATTCTCATATTGTTGTAGTTCATGGAATGATTGTGTTCCAGAGATTGCTCAGCAATGGCTGGTTTAGTTGTCTCTTAGTTGGGTATGCCTCTGATGTTCTTTGCATCACATGTCCACTGTCCTAGTTGTTTGGCCAATATACAATATGACTTTTTGGCAAGATATATTATATATTTATGGTTTTTGTAGTCCCAGGTCATCTTTCACATTTCGCAGTTGTCCTCAAGTTTGGTAAGTGGGCAGAACACACACTTAATGTTATGCTTCCTGAGAATCCTGCTGATTTTTGCAGAAACAAGTCCCGCATGGAGCAGGTACACCATAGTCTTTGCTCCATCTTGCTCTTCTAGATCCTGTAGCAGGGTGGCTCACTGAAGGCCATTCTGAATCTGTTTGGCCGTATATCCATTTTTGCAGAACACTGATCATAGATGCTCTATTTCTGCTGCCAAGCTATCTAGGTCATGCAAGGTTTGTGCCCTCCATTCTTCTGCACTGACATGCAGGTATAAATCAGTGTGTGTAGGTTTGCAAAACACACCATGGCTAAATGACCCATCTGCTCTCCTTTTGACAAGTACATCCAGAAACAGCAGCTGATCATCCTTCTCCTGTTCTGTGGTGAATTTTGTGTTTGGGCGGTGTGAGTTAAGATGTTTCTGGAACGTATTGAGCCTCTCCCTGCGATGAGGCCAGACCACACAGGTATCATACATGTACCTGAAGAAGCACGTGGGTTTGTATCTAGCAATCTCTAATGCATCCTCTTCATATCTCCCCATGAAATGTAATGGCAACCACTGCAGACAGAGGTCTGTCCATGTCTACACCTTCTGTCTGATGTTCCATTCAGAGAATAAGTTGAGGTCAGTATATGCCTGAACAGGTGCAACAGAGCACTGTCATATTTGTCTGCAATAAGTTCCAGTGAGTCTTTCAGTGGCACCCCGGCGGACAGGTATACCACATCAAAACTGACCATTATATCAGACTCTGTAATATGTAGTTCCTTCAGATGTTGCGAGAAGTCCTCAAAGTTGGCCAGCTGGAGTGTTGCGAGAAGTCCTCAAAGTTGGCCAGCTGGAGTGGCCGAGTGGTTAAAGGCGCTACAGTCTGGAACCGCACGACTGCTACGGTCGCAGGTTCAAATCCTGCCTCGGGCATGGATGTGTGTGATGTCCTTAGGTTAGTTAGGTTTAAGAAGTTCTAAGTTCTATGGGAATTATGACCACAGCAGTTGAGTCCCATAGTGCTCAGAGCCATTTTTTTCCTAAAAGTTGTGGATGTGGTGAATATGTTGCCCCACATATGGGAACCACAGTTTCTTCAAGTACCTAGCTGCTGGATATGTTGATCCACCAATGTTGCTGACAATTGGGCACAATGACACACTCTCTTTGTGTACTTTTGGCAGCTCATATAGTCAAGATGAAAGTGGTACTCTCAATCGTATTTGTTTGATGACCTTGTCAGACATACCCATTTCCTTCAAGAGAAACCTAATCTTCTTGTCCACTCTGTCCATAAGGTTACATTCCAAAAGTCTGCATGCAAGGTCCTCCTCTCGTTGTAATCAGCCTGCTGCAAAATGACTATGGAGTTCCCTTTGTCTGTTGGCAACACCACAATCCTGCTGTCTTTCAGGAGCCTCTTGAGTGCAACCCTCTCATCACTTGAGATGTTTGAATTTGGAGGCTTCATCTTGGTGAGTGTTCTGCAGGCCTCCTGGTGAATTTCTCTTGTCACATTTGGTGGAAGTGTATTGGCTACTTGCTCCACTGTACTGACAAAATGTGAAATGGGCACATTTCTAGAAGTCAATGCAAAGTTGAGACCTGTGCTGAGTACCTTCACACTGCTTGCCACTTTGGTTAATTAGAGTGTATGTGCCTTCCATCTGCCGTTCTTTCTTACTCATATGGTTAAGCTTTGTAGACTGCCATGCTGAGGCATTCTTTCTGGCATGCTCTGCTAGAAACTGAGAGGCGCTGTCTACTCAGTCCCAATCTTTACCTGCAAAGGAGGCTTCCATGTACAGGTGAAGGTGCAAAAGCTCCCTGGCTACCATAGCTAGACTGTGGTTCATATCTTGAAACCTCTTTATGACAAATGCCATGCTTGTCCAATGTTTTACCTTGTTTGCCACTCTGGAGATAATGTGATACCTAATCCTAGCCAAAACAGGTAATATGTCTCCATCTCAATATCCCAGCAAGAAACTTAGAGAATACCTGAGAATGTTTTAAGTGGGAGTGGACTGCAGATGGAACACACGGAACTGATCATGGAGGGATAAGGCTGTAGGTATAAATACAGGACCCATTCCATGCAGTGAGTTGGTCAGGTAACACCTGACAATGATAATGAGTCATGTTGTTGAAATATTGTGCATGACCGAAACTGATATCTGACAGAATACCTGACACCTTAAGATGACAGTGTTGTTTATGTTTAATGTTGTTACTAGGCCTGGTAGGTTATATAAGGGGATGTCAATCATGTCAGATGTTGAGTGATCACTGTGAATGATATAGAGATGCTGCGTACACAAATGAGACAGAGTTAGTGCCAACTGACACAGTTTGATAGGGACCTCATTGTGGATATCCATTTAGTGAACTGGTTGATCATGCAATATCTAGATTTGTGAGGCATTCAGATGTGGCAGTGGCCCAGTGTGAGACTGTGTGGGAATTTGAAGGTAGGCATACTGGTTGTCAATTTTTCAGTTGATCACATATGACCACCACAAGGGAGAACCTCTGTATTGTGCACCAACTACATCATAACCTATTCACATATGTGTTTGCATCTAAGAACAAATCATGAACCCCTTGCAACATCTGTGTCATCTCACACCATTGGTTAGAGACTAATAACAGCCAGACTGGGTACAGTTGTTCTGTATGTATACTGCAATTAACACCATAATACAAACAGTTATGTTTTGAGTGTTGTCATGACCAGGAAAATCAGACTGCTGATGAATGGTGTCACATTGTGTTCAGGGATGAATTGCAGTTTTGCACTACCCTGAATGGCCATTGTGGGTGAGTATCACAATAACCTGGGGAAAGGTCCCATTCTTTGAATGTTTTGGAGAGCCACATTGATGTTACTCTTGGTGTCATGGTGCAGGAAGCCGTGAGATGTAGCTTCATGTTATGGCTGGTAGTGATTGAGGGAACTCTGATGGTGTAATGGTGTGTCATGGATATCCTGCATCCTCATGTGTTACGTCTCATGTTGCAATATTGTGGTACTATTTTTCAACAAGGCAGTGCTCGTCCATACGTGACTTGTATCTCAATGAACTGTCTGTGTGATGTTGAGCTAAGCCCATGACCAGTAAGATCCACAGATCTGTTCCTGAAAGAACATGTGCTGGACCAGCTTTGACATCAACTCTGTCCCAGTGTCAGTACCCAGGATATCTAGGACCACTTACAACAGTTGGAGGCCACCTTGCTTCAGAAGGTAAAACAAGTTTATGATGCCCTTCCCAACTGAATCAGTGCATGCATCCAGACCAGTAGGGGTGCAATGGTATACTGATGAGTGGGCTCATACTGCCAAGTTCTTTCTAAATTTGACTTGATTTTGTTATCACTGAAATAACATCACATACCCTCTCAACCAGTGAAGTTTCATTTCCCTTCCTCCTCCCACTCTGAGTCTTCCTGTTTTTGTCAGGCAGTGTAGTCTTACAATTATGGATGTCATTACTACTAATGGATTAGTTACAATACTTTTCATGAGAGAAAATATGTAGTGTGGTGTGTGCCTGTATATTTATACCCTGCAAACCACTGTGAAGTGGATGGCAGAAGGTATGCTGCATTGCTCTCTTATTACAGGATCTTCCCATTCCATTTGTGTATGGAGTGCTGGAGTTGCTGAAATGCCTCGGTGCATGTTGTAATTAGTCTAATCTTGTCTTTACAATCCATAAATGATATGTATGGGGTTTAGTATATTATTGGATTACTCAATGAAAGCTTTTCCTTGAAGCTTATGTTTTTACTGGATAGTTTGGACTCAAGATTGAACTTTGTGAAATAGCATTAATTATTTAAAATGTAACCTGAAAAATATGCCCCATCTATCACAGATGGATTACAAAGTAGAACCTTCTGCATTTTTTGTTAATTGGGTGTCAGACATCCATTAGCTACACCGTTAGTTCCACGAAACTTCAGTTTTGTAATTGTATATCACCTATGACACTGTTGCTCGTTTAGCACCAAGATTCAATACAGCTTCCACAAAATTTAATGATTTGGTACTCTCACCCACTTCTCCATCTGAGACTACAAAAATAACACTCTCTCTCAAAAATAAAAGCTCACATGAAGTTGATGAAACTTCCAATAAATTTCTAAAGAGTTGTAATAAAATTAGAATAGTACTTGTTCCATAGATCATCAATATGACACTTCATAATGATGTGGAACGTGTCAGGTTAATAAAAGGTGTCTATACAAGATATTACATTACACAAAATATTACATGACACTTAATTTCTTTTTTGTTTTTTTTTTTTTTTTTTGGGGGGGGGGGGGGGGGGGGGTTAGGGAAATTACCCACTTACTATATCCAAAAATTCATCTAATGAGTAGAAGCAGGTGCCATTAAGAAATTCTTTTAATCTCCTTTTAAATGCTATATGGCTATCTGTCAGACTTTTGATGCTATTAGGTAAGCGACCAAAGACTTTCATGGCGGCATAATTTACCCCCTTCTGAGCCAAAGTTAGATTTAACCTTGAGTAGTGAAGATCATCCTTTCTCCTAGTGTTGTAGCCATATACACTGTTATTACTTTTATTGTGAAATAGTGATTAACATTGTTAAATGCCTTGGATAGGCTACAGAAAATACCAACTTGTGCTATTTTGTTATTTAATCCTTGTAAAGTCTGGTGAGTGAAATCATAGACACTTCGCCAGAAGATGACGAGTATGTCACTCGTCGAAACGTCGCAGTTTGAAGACACCACCACCCGGCTGGAAGCCTGAGAACTCTTCACCAGCTGTATACACCAGGAAAGCATACATTCATAGATAGTATTATCAGTTTTAAATTAAAATTCTAATTTTCTATATATATAATTATCATCAAGATGGGACACAATTTTTGAGAGCATCACTATCCGAAAAATATAAAACATTTTAACAGTAAAACAGGTTGAAAACTATTGGCATCAATTCTGTCTCCTTTCTTATAAAAGTGTTTAACAATTGTATAATTTATTCTTCCTGAAAAAATTGTTCTGAGTTAGACTGCATTAAATTTTTCTTGATACTTATAATATGACACCAACTCTTTAGAAATTTATTGGAAGGTTCATCAACTTCATGTGAGCTTTTATTTTCGAGAAAGGGTGTTATTTTTATAGTCTCAGATGGAGAAGTGGGTGAGAGTACTAAATCATTAAATTTTGTGGAAGCTGTGTTGAATCCTGCCTACTCGTTGAATATGGGGTGTTCAGGAAACCTGCTGTCTCGGATAGACAACAATTCAAGCAAATCATATTAATGGGTTTTTGTTACAATAAGATAAATGACAATACTTAACTTTGACAATTACATAGATGTGTCGCAAGCAAAGGGCAACAGACTTACTTACTTTACTTTACTTTACTTTACTTTACTTTACAAGATCAGGCCCAATGGACTGTGCACTGCTTTGAGAGATTGCCTCCACTTCAGCCTGTCTTGAGCTCCTTTCTGCCATCCTTCCAGCAGTCCCACAGTCTGAAGGTCTTTGGATACCCAGTCACTCCATTGAGTTCTGGGTCTTCCTACAGGCCTTCTGCCGGTTGGCTTGGTGTTGAGAACAGTTTTCACCCATCGGTTGTCCTGCATCCGAGCAACATGCCCTGCCTACTGGAGTCGTCATGTCTTCTTTATAGCCATGATGTTTGGCTCTTTATAAATATCATACAAGTCTGTATTGTGATGAATCCTCCATTTTTCACTCTCATTATCGTAAATTGGTCCAAAAATCTTCTGAAGGACTTTCCTTTCAAATATCATCAGTCTGTTCAGATCTTCCTTGGTTGTACTCCAGGTGGCACATCCATATAGTACTACTAGCTGTAGATGTTTATTTTGAAATGTCTTGACAAACTTCTGATTTAGAGGAGAGCATTAAGGGTGTGGTAACAGTGATTACCTGCCTGTAGTCTTGCCTGTGTTTCCATTTTATTGGATGGTTCATCTCTGAGTACTGCGCCCAGATATTTGAACTCCCTGACTTGCTGATAAGAACCTCCAGTTGTCTGTAAGGGTGGAAGTGGTTCTCGAGTTTCATTATGTCTATGGTGTATAACCATGTACTCTGTCTTGATTGATTTGAAGTCCAATTTTCGTTTCTGTTGTTTCCAGAATGTCAGCCATTTCCCCTAATTATTCTTGCAACCCAGATAGTAGCACTATATCATTAGGCACCTCTGAGGTACTTGATGTTCATATCCCCTGTTTGGACTCCTCTGAGTTCATTAGATGACATCTCTCACATTACCTTCTCTAATGCAAGATTGGAAAGAACAGGTGATGGTCCATTGCACTGCCATAACCAAGTTTTTATTTTGAATGCTTCAGTCACCTTATTTCCAATTTTTACCTTTGTTGTAGTATCCATCAGGTAGGCCTTCGTGAGGCTTACTAGTTTCTTGGCAAAACCAAACTCTTCCAGACACCTCAGCATACTTTCCCGATGAATGCAATCATATGCTTTTCTTAAGTTGACAAACAGCATGTGTAGTTCTTGGCCAAACTCCCACCTTTTTTCTATGATCTGGCATAGGACAAAGATTTGGTCAATAGTAGATCTCCCATGAAAAAATCCTCCTTGAAATTCTCCAATAATGGTGTCTGACAATAGTTGGATTCAATCTAGAAGACAGTTTGAGAAGATCTTATAACAGATATTGAGCAGATCAATACCACAGTAGTTTTCACATGCCATTTGGTCATTTTTCTTGTGGATGGGACAAATTAGTGCATTCCTCCAGTCTTCTGGAATGTTTTCAGTGTTCCAAATGATCTCTATTAATTTGCGAGTTCTTGCGACAAGGTATTCACTCCCTTCCTGAATTATTTCAGCATAGATGCCATCTTATCCTGGGCTTCTGTCCTTTTTATGCCATTTTATCTGCTTCCTGATCTCTTCTACAATTGGCAGTAGGTATTCAGGGTCTGCTGTCTCTGGTAGGGACAAGTTAAAGAGTGTCATTGGGTTTTCACAATTTAACAAGTCACTGAAATATTCTTCCCATCTGATTATGTTCTTCACTGGTGTGCTGCCGGATATAATCATCTTCAATACACAATATTTCGGCGATCCATCTGGCCGCCATCTTCAGGTGCAATAGCTAAGACACAATCACGTTGGAACTGAATGAACATCAGAAGCGGCAGCTCCTTTATACCCTGGGTCCAGGCTACAGCACTTGCTCGAGAAGCAGAAGAGCTGCCCCCTGTGAAGCAAAGAATTGCAGCGCCGCCAGCGGTAGAAACTGGCGAAAGTGATGAATTACAAATTAAAATGTGGTGGGTCGAAAACCAGGCCGTTGTTGTTTTATATCAGATAAAATAGGGTTCCATATCTTGCTTAAAGGAAAACCTCTATCTCTGTTAATAATGTCATTGAATAATTGTATTTTGATGGATTCCTTGAGTACACAATCAATTATATCTGGTAGCATACCCATGAAGAACATAATCATATAACACGCCGGGAAAATCTATGGGATTACATTCTTCCCATCTCTTTGCAATTTGGTATTCATTTGTCAGCATCTCTCCTTTGGCATTTTTTATGAATTTCTCAGTGGGTTTCTGCTTCTGTAATAACCACACTCACAAACTTCCCCTTTTCTCTCCACAGTACCACTAGTGTTTCTCTTCGGAGTCTGTCAAATTCTGCGTTACTGCTCTGATCAGTCACAGGCTTCTTTCCTCCTCTAGACTGCCTCTTCATGCACCTCACTGAACTATTTTCTCTTCCTTGCCACTCTTTTTCCAATGACTGCTCCTGCAGCCTTAGTAAACACATTTATAATTTCTTCCCATTGCTGATTTACATCTGAGTCCTCTGTTTCCAGCAGTACTGTAAAATGATTCCTGATCTCAACTTGAAGTTCATTTCTGGTTTCTTCCTGTGCTACTTTTTCTATTTCTGAATGTGCTACTTTCTTCAGTTTACTCCTTTCGCTTGGTTTCAGGGTGACTCTGAGTTGACTTTTAACCAAGAAATGGTCAGAACCACACTCAGCCCCATGGGAATTTAGTACATCCACATCCAGTTCCTGGCTTCTGCGCTAATTGCTATGTTGACTGTTTTTCCATCTGGGGTACCCATGTTTCTTTGTGTACCTGTCTATGTGAGAAGTTAGTGCCACTGATAAACATGCCCTTGAACGTAGCAAAGCTAATTAGCCTTATTCCATTGTCATTACTATTTTCATGCAGACTGTGAAGGCCTATTGTGGAAGTAAAGCTGGTCTCCTTTTCAATCTTGGCATTAAAATCACCGATGAGAATTCTGCAGCTGTATTTAGGGATGGAATCCATAACATCTTCCAGCTCTGCATAGAATATATCTTTTACTTGATCTTCACTTTCCTCTGTTATGACAGTTCACAAAGGTAAGTTGGTGGTTTTCACTCATAAAGTTAGAACTGAGATTCTTAGGTTCACTGCCGTAAAATTCCTTATCATTTGTACAATGTCTTTGTTAACACATAAACAAGTTCCAAAACTGGGCTTGACTGCTTGCCCATAGAATATTGTGTAATTTTCCACATCTATTGTCCCTGTACCTTCCCATTAAACTTCCTGCAGGGCAACTACTGACATTTTCTGCTTTCCCAATTCTCTAACTAAAGTTATTGCCACCCAAGGTTTGTACAGAGACTGTACATTCCATGTTCCAAATTGTAGTCCTTTTCTACACTTAGTTCATTGTATTGGATGTCTGTTCTGTATCCAAAGTTTCTCTCTAGCTTTCGTAACACAACTGGCTTTATGAGGTGGTGTTGTTAGCCCTACACCCAACTCCCAACCTGGAGGACCAGGGTCTCCTATTTAGTCTGGATCATCACCTTCGACCTGTCGGGCTTGGGAGGCCCTACTGGTAGCTAAGCTACCACTGGCATAGCTCTCATGACCATTTGATCATGCAAGCCCGACCACCACAACAAGGTAAGGATACCGTTGGGGGGAAAGGGTGACAGGCAAAATATGAAATCTCTTCAGTATAACAGTTCTAATACAAGTGAAGTAATACAGTTGACTCTTCCATTCAGGTTGCTAGTCTTGAAGCTTCTGTAGAACTGGGCCATGGCCAGTCGTGCGTGGTGCTTGTGTCCTCTTGACATAGAGGTGGCTGCTGTCGCATGGTCACCATGGAGAGGGGTCTATCAGTGTGCAATTGGCTGATGTTTGTGCACAGCTCTCTCATTTGCATCTGGCATGCCAGTGCTTGACTTTATGCTGTAACAAGCTGCTTTCCCAACAGGCTGCCTTGACTTTTCCACTGAATTCCTTGAATCTATTCTCTTTACTACATTTAAGAAATGATTATTAAAATACCCCTTGTTACGTGAATTATCATTTATAAACTTTCCATTCAAATCAATATAGTTGTTATTTTGTTCTGTGATCTTGTGTGAATTTTTCCCCTGTGAATTTTATCCTAGTGTACCATTTTCAGTTCCTTTGAAATTTTCTCTCCAGGAGCCATTAATAATACTGAGTACCATAGTGTATTTTAGAACTGTATAGTAATGTGTTGTTTATCCAATTACATGCATTTAGTGATATGAAAATCTATAAACTATTGGATACATGTTGATCTACTTGCTTTGGCTTTAATATATAAAATATTAGCAGTTTGCTACTGTCTTGATCCAAATCTGTTGGAAAATTAATGACTGATACCAAATCGTATTATTCAAATATATTTCAAAGTTATTTTTACTCTCAGAATCCTATAGAAAATCTGCATTCAAATCACTGCACATAGTTATTTGTTTCATTTGTTCTGACTTATAGCATAACAGAGCACCAAGATGTTAATTAACAGTTCATATTTTCCAGTGGAGATCTGTATACAATTAAAATTATAAATGACATATTTTTTAATGTCAGTTCACAAGTACATTCTTTTATGTCCTGACCTCTGCAGGATTTACAGGGTGACTAAGAAACTATTTACCCATCTGTAGACAACACAAATTGTACGAGAGTTGTTCCGAAAGTAAGGTCCCCTATTTTTTTGTGCTGACTTTGGATGTTTGTGCCAGATGTCTTTGGTGTAGTGCTAATGCTTGAACCTTCTTCTTTCATTTGCAGGTGGTTCTGTTGTTCTGCGGTAGTTGGCACCAGCAGAGGAGTGTTCCAAAATGGAGTCTGATATGGACGTGCCTATAGAACAGTGATGTGTGATTGAATTCCTCACTTTTGAAGAAATTGCACTGACTGAAATCCATTGACACTTGATAAAGAGGTATGGAGATGATACACTAGATGTGAGCAATGTGAGGTGATGGATATGGCATTTTCAAGGTGGTGAAAAGGCTGTGCATGACAAGCCACAGCTCAGTCGACCCTGCATCGCCATCGTCCCATGCTATGAAAAGCATCTTGATCAACTCATCTGTGCTGATCAGCTGATAACAACCAGAGAATTGTGTGCAAACCTGAATGTCATCTGTGATGTCTTGGAAACAATGTTCGAAGTCTGTGCGAGATGAGTCCCACGGATAATTACAGAAGAACAAAACGCTCATCAAATGGAAATTTGTCATGACCTGCTGGACTAATACGAAGCTGAAGGTGACACTTTTCTGAATAGCATCATCACTGGAGATGAGACGTAGTGTCTCCACTACAAACTGGAATCCAGAAGACAGTCTATGGAATTATGACATACAAACCCACAGTCAAAGAATAAATTCAAGACACAGCTGCCTGCAGGCAAAGTGATGTGCACAGTCTTCTGGGATACCTAGGGTGTGGTTCTTTTGGGTGTCCTAGAGCCTGGAGAAACTGCCAGTTCAGGATGCTACAAGACAACATTGACAAAGCTGAAAGCCTGAATTTCCAGGGTAAGGCCAGAGAAGTAGACCAGCTTTGACTTGCAACACAATAAAGCCAGCCCCACTCCAGTTTTGTGACCATGCAACTCACTACAAAATTTGGCTGGATTGTCTTACCACATCCACCGTACAGTCCCGGTTTAGCACCTTCAGACCTCCATCTGTTTGTGCCTCTGAAAGATGGATTATGTGGTGAACATTTTCAAGACTTGGATGGTGTTGTCAAAGTTGTAAGGAAGTAATTAGTCTCAGCAGGTTCTGATTTTTACAAGTGTGGCATGCAGGCTCTGGTTCATCGTTGGCAAAAGTGGATGATGAATGGTGGTGACTAGGTGACAAAATGATAGTCTGTAGCTGAAATATTGCTGTATTTAGCTGTGCTGTTGTGATTTATGTATCTCCTGTAGCTTCCAAGAATAAAAATAGGGGGTACTACTTTTGGAATGATCCTTATATGGATGCAATCAGAAAGCATACATTAGTTTGGTATAAACAAATACACTTAGTTTAAATGTACACCTTCTTCTTCTTCTGTGGCTCTACAATTCATTGTGCACCTTGGTCTCTTCTACACCTATCTATTAGTTATCACAATCCAGTGCTTAAGCGTTCCATTGCCTACAGCCCATTTTCTGTGGGTTACCCAGGATTCCATGTAGCCATCTGTTTCCCAGTCAACACCATCCTTGTGGACTCCCTAAATATCCATCTAATATTCTTTAGTTGCTTCTGTACATCTCAACTGTGACACATGCCCCATCTACCTGAATCTGGCTGATTTCACTGCTCTTTTAGTATGTGGATCTTTATATAGAGTGTACAGCTGATGACTGTACCTCCTCCTCCTCCTCCATCCTTCTCTTTCACAGGATGAGCCAATGATTTTTGAAGTAGCTTTCTCTCAAAGACATCTAGAAATCCAGCATCTTTTGATGTTAATGGCCCACTTTCTGATGCATATTTAAGCACTGATCTTAGTAGTGTGTTTTAAATCATTAGTTTGGTGGCATGAGTTAAGAGCCTCGAAGAAAATACATGACTGCTATTAATCTCTTTCAATTTCATAAGATGTGTTATTTGAGTAACTGACTGTTAGTCCCAGACATTTAAACTGCTCAGTTCTCTCAAAAGTATAATTGCCCAGTATTATTGAGGGTGGCATGTTCTTCTTTCATGCTTTACCAGCAGCCATAAATTTTATTTTCTGTTGGTTGATACTCATTCCATATTCCTACTGTCCTGCACAAGTGCAATTAATGTCTCCTCCATTGCCTTCCTAGTTCTTGTAACTAAACATTATGTTCCAGAAGTGATGGTCAATATTCAGGGATATGACAAAAATTATCATTTGAAACAAACAAGTCAAATAAACAAGGGCTCTAAAACACATACCTTAAGAGCTATGAGCAGTTCTTGATCTTCGATACTGTGAGACAAATGTCTTACACTGCAAGCTCTTTGCTTTCCATATTTTGGGACATGATAGTATGGACCAAAACAAGAAAAAAACGTCCAGTAAACATGTGCTCCAAAATGCATATGTTAAAAGATATGAACACTTGTTCATCAGAAGCTTTGAGTTTCAAAGTAGCAAAGGTCAACATGTACTCATAGCTGTTGAAGTATGCATTTTAGAGCACATTTTTACCAGAAATTTTCTTCTTGTTTTGGTCCATACTACCACTTTCCAAAATATGGAAATCAAAGAGTTTGCAGCAGAAGAGATTTGTTTCACAGTGTCGAAGATCAAGAATTGCTCATACCTCTTAAGGTATGCATTTTAGAGCCCATGTTTATTTGACTTTTTTGTTTCAAGTGATTGTTCCTGTCATATCCCTGAATATTAACCATCACTTCTGAAATGCCCTATATCCATCTCATCATCATCATCATCAAGCTAGTATCTGCACTGATTTAGAAAACATCATTCCCCTGCTAAGCAGGTTTGCATCTCTAATGACCTTCTCCAAGCCAACACTAAAAAGTAGAACACCAGTGCATCTGAAACTTCCTGGCTGATTAAAACTGTGTGCCAGACCGAGACTCGAACTCGGGACCTTTGCCCTTCGCGGGCAAGTGCTCTACCGACTGAGCTACCCAAGCACGACTCACGCCCCATCCTCACAGCTTCACTTCTGCCAGTACCTCGTCTCCTACCTTCCAAACTTAACAGAATCTCATTGCCTAACACCATCCTGCATATATATGTAGTGGATCAGACACATTTCTTTGCTGTCTTTTATTATTCTGTACCTCATTCATTGTCCTTCTCACAAGCCATAAAAATTTTCCAGGAGTTACTAGTTCAGTCAAGGCATGGTCATCTTGCTCTTTGTCGATGCCATCATATGATGATCTGTAGTCAACAGAAAGGTGATGCATGTCTAAAGGAACAGGTACTGCAGTGACTACAGGCATTACATGAAATGTATTCACAATTGTGAATATGGGCAACCATCAGCTAAGTAATGGAATGACGACAATGCAAATTACAGTCAGACCAGGACTCTAAATTTCCTGCTTATTGCAAGCAGTTGCCTTACCATTACACTATCTGAGCACAACTCACAGTGAGACTCAGACTTCTATATGTTGTCAACCATGTATCTATGACCTGTACTCGTACATTCATTATGTATATTCCTATACAGGCAAGACATTTACTTGAAAGTGCTTGTCCCATGTCGGCTGATAAATACGACATTGTTGTGCCTGTGTTATTCTGAACTGTGGTGCAATGTTGCAATAAACAAAAACTGAATGAACTCAAACTTAGTTTATGGAGAGCCATGCACAAAGTGCTCATTGTATTCAAAAGTAAAATTCTATCCACCAATCTGATCAAAAATACTAAGAAGTTTGGTCATACATTAAATCAGTAAATGGGTCAAAGCCATCTGTCTACACTTGGTGGCCATAATGATACTGGAACAGACTGATGACAGAGAGGAGGCCGAAATACTGAGATCCTTGTTAAAATTGTTTCACTGAGGAAGATCATACTGAAATTACTCCTTTAAATCATTACACAGATATCAGACTGACAGATATTGAAATAAGTGATTGTTGGATAGAAAATCAACTGAATTCAGTTAACAAATAAAAGGTGACTGGGATTGATGGGATAACTATACAATTCTACATAAAGTATGCAAAAGAAATTGTACCCCTTCTAGCAGCTGTCTAGTGGATGAATGAAGCATTCCATGTGATTGGAAAAATGTGCAGACCATTCCCATTTACAAGAAGGGATACTAAACAGATGCACACAATCCTAGGCCTAAATCACTAAAATCAGTCTGTTATAGAATTTTAGGATACATTTTATGCTTGCATATTATAACCTTTCTGGAGACTGAAAATCTCCCCTACACAATCTGCAAACAATGACCACGAGTGAGCCAGATTGCTATTTTTACTCACAAGACCCAGAAGGTGATAGATACATCGGGGATGGAAAATGGTCAGTAAAATCAATAACAGTCAATATTTTTTTCAGATTGATCAGTTTTAGTCTGTATTTTTCGATTTAGTTGTGTAAAATAAGTTTTATGCCATACCTTTTTTAAAAATACTTACGTGATACTGTACGAAAAAAGGTTTTTCACCAATAGAGTAAATGTTTTATTTGGTAGATGGATCAAAAAATGTGAAAATACTATTGAGAAGGTTCTTTGTTATAACTTTGTTAGCAACCTTGTGCATCAGAGTGAGTCTTGATCTGTATATTCAGAATTTTGTCTAAGTGATGTGAAATCACAGACAACATGAAGACATTTGACAAATCTGAAGGTAAGTCAGAAATTTCACAAAAGAAAAATGATATGTTAATCATATGAAAAAGCCCAAATATTTGTTATCAGGGAGGTCAGAATTGTGAAATAATCTTATGTCAAAAAATTTAGAAAATGTTATTACATAATTTGTCACAAGAAGTCTGTTATGAATTTGTCCAAGTATGATTAAATGCACCAAAGTTACAATTTCAATGAAGTAAGGAATCTGTTAACTTTGAAAGATTATATTTTGATCACGGCTGTGAATGGATAGCC